>NC_051231.1:5435000-5625000 GCF_015220715.1 Pygocentrus nattereri | reverse complement strand
AAGGTTAAGGTTAGGATTAAGGCCAGGGTGAGGGTTATACACTTGCTATATACTTGATTGACCACTTGTGATACTTTAAATCTGGTGTTTTTACATAAATTGTTCTGGCTGTATTGATTTAAAAAAACAGTAACGTGGAGGGTCCAGCAGACCACTGAGGAACAAACACATCAACCCCACACAGGGGTTAAGCAATTATCTGCCAATACCGATATGATTTCGATATCATCGTGCAGTTCTAATTTCAGAGATACAAGGTTGTCACCACTGTGACAGTCCAATATTGTATATTGTCACTGTTTTAACAAAACCTTGTATATCGAAAAAAAAGGAACTTCATAAGAAAACAAAATATTCTTCTCTTGTGAAGGAAATGAATGCAATATGACAAGGCCAAGGGTAACCAGAGTTTTCAAATTATGCAAAAAAAAACAAAAAACGACAACATAGAAAAACACAAATGATTTAAAAAGGCAAACTTTCGAACAGCAGTGCAGGTGAAATTGCTGCCCTTCATTTGCTCATGTTGGTGCTCTTCTGGTGTTTGTTCTTTGTAGTAGGCCCAATGAGAGTAAAGCAGCCCTGCACGGCCAGTTCCGATACGGTGTGTGAGTGTGAGGAGGGATACCTCTGTGGAGACGATCAGTGCTCCTTCTGCTTAAAACAGTGTGGCAAAGGGATGCAGCCTGTGAACAGAGGTGAGTGACGAGCATTGACGTAGAGCTGTGAATGTGGTTAATTATTTATAGCATATTTTCTGTCACATGGTCCTCACATGCGTTATCAGTTTTAGTCTGACTGCAAGACATCCTTCAGTCTTTTTACATCAACATCAAGACAAGCCAAGATTATTGTAAGGAGAACTGTCATATTAGCACTGATTTAGGACAGATGTTCAATCAATTGGGTTGTTAGGGCCTGAATTTTGTGTCGTTTCGTATCGTGATAAAGTGCCGATGTCTCTTTACATGCCAGCTCAACTGATACAGGCATTTTGTCACCAGTAAAATCAGAGATACCAATTTGAAGGAGCTTTTAGTTAAACAGCGCTTTAGAGACTGTCGGTCTTCATTGGTCAAATAAAACCAATAATCAAATTTCATTGATAAAATGAAAAACATTCATCTGAATAACTATCAGCTTCCTAAACGTTTAACTAAAAGCTCCTTCAGATTGCTATCGTTGATTTTACTGGTGGTAAAATGCTCATGTTTCTCGAGCTCTGATTTCTTCATGTTTTCTTTTAGGCCCTGGAGGAAAAGTCCTCCATTCACTGTATACTGTATATGTTTGGACTGACAAAGTTGCTCATAATCTTGACATTGATCTCTCTGTAAATGTATCAGGTTGTAAGCCATGCCCTGAAGGAACATTCAACGACAAGATTCAGCACTCGTGTGTGAACTGGAGCAGCAGGTAAGATACGCCGCTAGCAAAGCCTTGCTCTGGTTTACTTGGTTGAAATTATACGCTGTATATATGCTTGAAATTCAATATCACAATCCCTTATTGCGATATTTGCTTTTGCAATCCAAATATTGCAGGTTGCAATATGCAAATGAGCCCTATTATAAATCACAAACATTTTTATTGCATGATGTGAGCATCTTGAACAGCATCAGAGGCCCCAGATGACTTCTTGTCAGGTTGTCTGGAAGAATCAAGGCACTCATATCATTAAATAACATTTTTCAAAGGGGAGCAGTTCTAGATTCAAGCGACAGACTAACAGTTCAAGAGGTGTCCTCATTCAGCATGTTTTGATGTGAAATGGTGCATTTTAGAGAATCTTACTGTCCCAGATTTCTTTACATTGGTGGAGATGGAAATTAGGAATTGTGATTTCTATAACACAAATATAAACGTTTACTATCCAGAGAACCAGTGAACTTGCATGAGTCCTGAGTTTTGATATGTAATATTGAGAATGGTAAAATAGTCATATATCATTTTTTTTTTCCATTTTAGGCCAAACCCTTATCTCAAAACTATTGTAAAACAGCAAAACAAGCATCAGACAGTGCATTCGTTACCATTCAATACTAGTTATTATGTTATAACTTCACAAATTATAGCTTGTATTGGTGTTAAATACTTTGGACGCCTGGTTCCTATCACCACCACTGTGAGCAGTTGCTAAGTTTCTCTATAAAAACTTTGAATTTCACATCAAACCACCATTTTCATGTTTTAACGACTGCATAATGCAGACATTAAGAAAAATCACTGAAAAATGATTTAACCTCGTAACATAAAGGTGTTTTAATATACTGCAAACTGACTTATGGGAACAGGACTGTGACCAGCTCTCCACTTTTATTAGATGCCCATTGCCAGGCCAGAAGATCATAGCCAAAGGCACGGCTTTCAGTGACATCATCTGTGGACCAGCGGATGACCACAAACCCACGATTCCATTTCCAGATGATGAACCCACCAAGAGCCCACCAGACAGCAAAGATGACTGTAAGCAAGATATATACACAGCTGACCCCACTCTGGGAGAGTTCTACAACACAGGACGGCCTACTAGCTATTCAGTTTCAGTGTGGACGTACAATCGTTTTGAGTTTTGTTTGAGTGCATGTTTGAGATGCATACATCAGTAATCAGGTTTTTCATGTCTCTAGCTTCGTGGACGATGCTGGCCATTGTCATCGCTTGTGCCTTTCTGATTGTGGTTTCAGCAGTGCCACTGTGCATAGCTGTTATGTGCAAAAGTGGAGAGAACCTGAAAACAGCTCCTGGGTCTGAGGAAGCTCCAGAGGGTAAGAGTTCATATACTGTAAATAAGATCTATGGAATACACTGCTTGTTAAGTTTGCAATAACAAATACAAAATGAAATATTTTCAGCATAATTCAAAATGTAAACAGATGTAAATAGATTAAAATGTAAACAGTGGAATGTAAATAGATTGAGATGTAAAGTCATTAAAAAAAAACATGCTAAAATATGGTGAGCGCCCCTATAAATGCATGCACAGGCTCAAAAAGAAGATCTGGCTTGATGTTTAGGTCTCAAATGCAAAATCAATAATACACGAATAAATATATGATAACAATAGTACATAATTACATAGTACATAATTAATAGTACATAAAATAATAAACTTCACTGACTTTTGAGTTCTCTTTGAACACTTTCACTGTGCTTACAATCATCAGATTCAGCTACTTACAGAAGGAGTCTATAGCACAACCCATGTTATACAATGTTCCTTGGTGCAGTTACACATTTCCACCAGAGAGGTCTCCAAATCCCCAAGACTTACATAGTGCAGCTTACTATGCAGTTTTACTGTCCAAATGACCAGTGATCCTACAACTGTCTTCTGAGTTTAGAAGTTTATATATGTGATGTTGATAACAGATAAGATTATAATAGAGATAAATCTAAAATAAAAATTTTGCCGTAGAACACCCAGCATGCACTTCTCTGACATGAAAGGATTTCGGAAATTACGTTTAATGCCAAAATCTTATCTCAGAGCTACTTTAGAGAAGTGTCTCATTGCCTGGTATGAGGCAGCATGTTCATAACAATTTCATGTAATAACGTCTCTGTGCAATAATGCCTCTTTTTAGAGGCATGTAATTCTTAAGACGCCTGGTTCCTATCACCACAACTGTGAACAGTCCTGATCATCATTTTCTCTAGAATAGACCTTTCAAATCAAACCACTCTAAACGAAGTCTTTACGTCTTAAAAATGTAATGGTGCAGACGTTTTGAAAAAATTGGTGGAATTCCTCTTTAAAGGCCAAGCAGGTTTATTTTAAGGAAGACTATATCAGATTTATGACATATTTAAATTTATGACATTGGGAATAATGGCATAGACCATGCATTTTACCTCCTTGGTCTGATGTCAGGACTTATCAGCACTCAAACCTTTCAGGTGTGTAACCCATCTTTGCACCAAAAGAGTGTAAATATATGATATAAAGAAAAGTAAATTGTCTCTATTTAAGCAAAACTTCCTCTGCATACTAAGAAAGATACTTAATGAGCATAAAGCTGAGTGTTGAAAAGAAACACACCAAAATGATTTAAAAATGGCTCTTACATATTCACATGAATTTGGATTTCAAAGGAAGACAGTGTCATCAAACTTTTGATAGGTAATGTAGGTGATCTGACGTGAAACTTCAACTGGTTTAAAAACGTTTAAAACAAGCTGGTTGAGTCGTATATGCAGGGATGGATGCAAACTGTATTATTTAATACACTTTTTAAACAGGACTCTATTACACGTGTGTGTGTTGAGCAGGTCGGAGGCTGACGCCGGAGCCGGAGCAGTGCAGCTTCTGTTTTCCGCAGGAGGAGCACGGCAGCAGCAGCAGCAGCAGTGAAGTGTCGCTGGTGTCTGATGATAAGCCCTTTGAGCTGGTCGTATAGACTGTGTGCTTTTGAGGAACAGGCTTTCTGTAACACGGCTGTTTGTGTTGTTTTTGGCACATAAATTAACATTTGAATGCTTGTTTACTCTAGAAGATATAGTTCCTCTAGGATAGTGTCCCAACGCTGGTACTGAAGCCCCTCTGCACTGCACATTATAGTGTCTCCCTGCCAGAGTCGGCCTGTGGGTCCTCAAAGTAGAATTTACCAACGTGATTTTAGCCTAACCCAGCAAAAACTTCTCAACAAAATCTGTATTATTGCTCAAACGGAGTGCATTAATGCATTATGTATAAGGATTATTGCAGCACAATTTAGAAAAAAAGGGGCAGATAAACTGGCAAACTGAATCAACACTGAGCTGGCAACAAAATAGACTAGATTAGCCACCTACTAGCTACCTAGAGAAGTGTCACTGTTGCATCTTAACCAAAATTCTAAGCCTTGTAGCAACAACAGGGTTGCAAAATCTATCACTGTAATGTATCATTGCAAATTAGATCATTAGATCGTTTACATACACTCAATAATCCGCTCATAATCAGATTTCCGCAGTTATCCGGTTTTTCAAACGGTCATGTAAACACTCCAATCTAGAAATCTGATTAAGAAATCTGATAAAGAGGCTGGATTTTGGCTCAGTAATCAGATTTCTCAGTGCATGTAACTCTTACTCTGATTTCTTTCTGATTTCTCAGTCTGCACGTGTGTGAAACAGATTGCGGTACCAGAAATAAGCAAGCGGAGTTGCCACAAGACACAGCAAAACACTTCTGAAGCGATGCTGAAACCAAATACGTGCTTAACAAAATGAAGGATTTAAATATTCTTCATTTTCTCTAAGATGTAGGTTGACATGTTCAGGGAAAGTGGCACAATGTTTTAAAAAAAAAGTCACGTCTTCTTCTGTGAGTTTATTGGCTGGTTGTAAAGCAGAAATCTGACTACTGTCTGACTCATGTAGACCCAGAGTTTCCCCGTTATCTGATTGCTCAAGTCCATTGATTGGATTACTGACAAAATCTGATTTTCTGCAGTTATCGGATTATTAAGTGCATCCCATTGTTCTGCGCCCTCATTCTCAAATTGTCTTAAAAGTGAAGCTAAATGTAGCTAAAAGTGAGCGGCTTAAGTTTACAAGAAGTTAGCAAGCACCAAGTACCTTCCTAGCATGCTGTAAGATTAAGAGCAAAGTGTACAATTTAATTCTGACTTTATTACATTAGTTCACATTCACTAGCATTGATTAGTGGTTATTTAGTTAGCTATGTATAACTAAATTAGCTACCATAATAAAACTAATAAAAGTAGCATTAGCAATAACAATAAGGTCAATCTGAATGTAGCCCTTCTCCCTGAGCTTGTTTTCTTCTTCTCGTCATATGAGTCAATATATAAAACGCTTTGTCAGCGTGTGTCAGTGAGTGGGAATAAAATCATCAGTGAGTGGAAACAAAAAGCACAGTGGCCCCCTCAGCATGTCACGGACCTACAGGACCACCTACATGTCTTCGTGGGCGGCTCAGCCTGGCTTCCTGCTCTGACACGAGCATTTTAATATGATGAAAAGTTTACCAGTGAGCTGATGACTGATGAGAAAAAATGGAAAAACATAAAAATGTGCAGTGCCAGAGAATTCCACGACCAGGATAAGCGCTTCTCTAAGATAAGCTGGTCTTTGCTAAGATCTCTGTGTTTATAAGAGATGGTTTTTTGTAATATGTATATTTCACACAGGCCTGGTGGTTGAATTTTGTCAATCTATAAGATACAGTGGTATTTATTTGCATCTACAGACCAACCTCCAATGTATGTTACACTGTCTTTATGTACATTACAACTTTACTACATTAAAATCAATGACTGATGTGGTTTATTATCATGCATTATATCCTGCTATAATGTTTCAATGATCTCACAGTGATTATGCCAAAAGAGGCCAGGTTAGATCAACATTTTCACCAAAAAATATATTGACACATTTTTCCCCCTCATTGTAAGAGTAGTTAACCAGCCATGTTTGGTGTGGAGCTACAAGGCTAATACATCTAACAATAAGCTTCCATCACTAAGCTACATTAACCCTGTAACCCCACACAACCACAGAAACAGACATCAGAAGCCAAATATGTTGTGGCTGACTGACTATGTTTGGGCTAAAGGGGGAAATTGTGTGCATTTGATTTTTGACTGAAGTGTCACATCAAAGTGGGAGGAGTAATGATCATGCACCAGTGTGTGGGGGGTGTGGCAGGGTGTGGGGAGAGACTGTAGGCAGAGAGACGTAACTCTGACACAACCCTGCTAAACGCCTAAACATTGCAACATCACAAGAATTTCCCTGCATACAAATTAGGAACTACCGAATTCCCAGCACACGTTAAGCTAAGCAAATTCCCATCAACACTCACACAGGGTCTTTCACCAGTGTCACACTTTTTATTTGAAGGCTGAGCAAAACAAAACACTGTACAGAACATGTATTAATCCAGCTAAAGCGGACTTCTTTCATTAGTTTTTATTCCCATTTAATTTTATAACTCTTAGAAATCTGTAAGTAAGTAATGTTTTGTGAGATCATTTAAAAAAGATTATAGAGGTTCATTGCACGAGTGTATTCAGACTCAGGGACTAACTAGGTAAGCTGCCAATACGACTTACTGGACAAAAGAACACAAAAGCACACACTGTATACGCTAGAAGCAACGCAGTCTTTCCCTTAGGCAAACACAGGCACCAGTTTGATTTGTCTGCCAGTCTCAGCGCATGAATCTAATGAAAACTTCATTAGTTTTTCAGTTTAATATTGTTTCACCCTAAATGAAACAGATTATTCGTCTAAATAGAAAACACTCTGACCAGCACCCTGCTTTCGTTTCTATGGCACGTTGAGCTCACACTCGGGCTCGGAAGTGAAAAGGCAATGAGGAACTTCATAAAACACTGATTCAGCGAAAATACTCGAAAGAATATTCAAGTTACTGTTGCTTGCAGTTCTCACGTTTCTCTTTGGCTTTGGGCCGCCCTGGTTTGTCACTGTGGCGTCTGGTGGGTGGGACGAAGTTGGGCTCTGGCAGGTAATCATAGAAAATACTGTGAGGGGTGCGGGGAGCCAGGCATATACCTACAGAGACAGAGAAGTGTTATTAGAAGTGTTATAAAGTCCTTTATATAGCAGATAAAATAATGACACATCAAAATGAAGGTTTTTTTTTTCATATTTATCCGGTATATTTCAGATAACTTCAATACATTGATCATACTCCTCCGTTCTGTTCAATCTGATATTACCAAATCTTCAACTTTGATCAATTACCACTTCATTATAACAGGTCACCTTTTTGTTGACTGTTAACAGTTTTGTATGTTGAATGTTAAATGCCCAGTGAAAGTATAACGTCCTCAAAATGTAGATTATTATTTATACAGTACTCTGCCAAAAAATCACCTTTCAATTCTTTAATTTCTAGTCAAAGTAGTTATTAAGTAGAAGCTATTAAATTTTTTAACATCCAAAAAAAATAAATAAATAAATAAATCACACAGAAACCTCAATAATTCAATATAATGTCAGATTGCTTGGTTTTTAATGCGTCCAACCTTTGACTTTGGAACAGCTCCCATTCTTTTTGGGAGACTTGCTTTCTACAGGGATATTTTTCCACACCTCCAATGGTCAGTCTGCTTCTCATGATCCATGTAATTCCAAACATGTTCAGTGATGGTGAGATCTGGAATTTGGGATGGTCAGTTTCTTTTGCATCTATTTCTCAGTGAGGCTTCTTGACAGCTACACATCCTCTCAGACCCGTAGTGCTGAAGAATGAACAGAAACACCTGTGGACTTTTTTAGATCTGAAGCGGCTTTTCTCCCAGAGATAAAAGCTTTAACCCCAGTGTGGTGTTGATGTGTTTGTTACTCAGTGGTCTGGTGGACCCACCGCATTATTGTTTAAATCAATACAGACATAGCAATTTATGCAAAAATACCAGATGTTTAAAATATCATGAGTGTCCAGCGTAGGGTTCTCCTTTAGCAGCTGTAGCCAGTCAGCAGCCTGTCCATCTTGTCCACCCTTTACACACACACACACACACACACACACTAACAGCAGGCCATGTGGAAGGAGAACAGAGTGAAGGACACAGCACCTCCACACTTTCACTCCCCGCAGGTTCAGCCCAACACCACATATATAAATGTTCTTCACAGAAAATGAGCAAAGGTCAAGTAATCTGAGGTTGAAATAATAATAAATTCAATCATTTTCTCTTTTGGTAAACACTGAAAATGGGTCTCACAGACCCCAACACCACACATGGGTTAAGTGCTGTTTATCTGATGGGGCAGTTTTGGTGTCTACCAGGTCTTGCACAGCTGTGTGGAGTCCCACTTTCTCTGAATATTTTATTAATTTTGAAATTGGCAGTTCTGGAAACTGTTTTTTTTTTCCTCATATCTTTTTTCTTTGACTTTTTCACCTAATATCTTCAGAAATATCCCTTAAAACTAATATTTTGGGCATTTATCTGTTCTAAATTAAATATATATATATATATATATATATATATATATATATATATATATATATATATATATATATATATTTTTTTTTTTTTTATAATGTAACTTTTGCATAAGCCAGCCTTTTGTTCTCTTCAGGGTTCAAAACACTATTAAAACAAAGTTGAATATTCAATAATTATTGATATGAAATGATATGGGAAATTCTGAAAATTTTATGAAGAGATCATTTTTGCCATATTGCTATATTTTTTTGTATGTTGTGTAACTACCTGATGACGGACTGGGGGAGATCTGGCTGTCTCTCTTTCTGGCTGTGAATGTTGGGTCCAGCTCTTCTGCGATATTATGGACAGGCTGTGTTCGTCTGTGAAGAAAACGGAAAGTTGGAAAATGCCTGTGCTGATGGGGTAAAAGAGCCTGTGTGTGTGTAAGTGTGTGTGACTAACAGAGTAGTGCAGGCTGGGCTTAGTGGATGTTGCTCGAGTGTGTGTTCCTCTTCCACAGGTGAGTGAAGACCCTCTGAGTTCAACCTTTCTCTTGGCATCTGCAGAGGCTCCACCTGCACACAGTGTAACACTCACAAACTATTCACCGACTACTGCTTCACTGCTGGATTAGTGATGATCTGACCAGCTGAACTGGAGGGAAGAAGGAATTAACTCAAAATTAAACCGTTGTTGTTTAAAAAGTTGATGTTATTGACCTCTACTGTCCAGCGTTGATCTGTTACTGTAGCACTCAGATGAAACTTTAGAGATTAAAACAGTACCTCTATCTGTCTATACATCTATCCATCCATCCAAACTGCACAGTACTGTACAGCTAACTGACCGATCTGATCAATCAAACAGTTTATATATAGTCAAACGCAAAACTTTGAACACCCCTGTTGTTAATGGTCAGATTTTCTAAGTAAAAAATAAAACATCATCTACACACAATCAACTTGGCATTTTTGGGCATATTTTACTGGACAATTTCCATTTATTTGCTGATCTATCTATTCAATATTCTTCTGCTACTGTAGCACGCCATTTTCCCTTTAGAGATCAATATGGAGATCGTACCTGCCACATTCTCAGTTTTTTTATGATTATCTTTAACATCTTTAGTTCCGATTGCTATTCCTTTTGTCACTGTCTGACCTTCTCACCCTTCATGTTAGCTTGTTAACAGTCCATAGGCATTAGTGAATAATAGACCATAAGATTACGGACATCCGAATAATACTCCTGGAAAGTAACGGGTTAAACAGTGTATGCATATAAGCAAATTATCACAGATGAATTACAACTGAAACTGAAATTTTTACAGGATAATGGAAATGTAGCACATTTCAATGAAACGGTCACCAAAAGCAGGGGGATTTCAGTGCAAAGCGCAAGTCCGTTACACGTCTGGGAAGACAAGCAGGGTGATTTCCACTAAATTTGTTAGTCAAATGTCTCCTATTTGACTCTATTAGTAAGGCAAGAAGACAAATTTAGATTTAGAGACAATGTTCTTCTTGAACGCTGATCTTATGTTTTCTGTCGTTAAAATGAATTTTCAATACTGTACTCAATACTTGTTATCAGGCATTGTGACTTTAAACTCATGCTGCTGCTCCAGGGTTTCACATTCTCTTCGTTGATGCTTTGAAGATGAAGAAGTAAACGACTATAGACGTTACAGATTTACGCAATATTACAGAAAGTTGGGGGTGCTTGAGGTGCTTGAGATTCATACTTTTCTGCTAGTAGTGTTGTCTGCACCTCTCAGACCAAGAGACCTCTCCTGGGTCTCTAAGTCATGTGACTTCCTGCTGTTTTTTCTCTCTTGCCGTTGCATGTAGCGGGCGATCTCCTGGAGAACAGAAAGCCATGATATTTCAGTCAGATTTCATTTAAGTCGGCTTCCAATGAGTCATATTAGTCCCACAGTGTAGTCATATTTCAAAGTATAATAACAGTTCATCCATTCAACCGTCCTTCCATCCATTCATTCTCTCACCTCATCTTGGGCCACTTGAGCCGTGCGGAAATCCACATCAGATCCTCGGCTCTGGAACAAAGCCAGTTGAGTATGGTTACCAAATGGTAACCCATAGTAACAGAGTTATCATTATCATTTCGATATACAATTTAAACGTAAATACACAATTATACGATTAATTAAAGTGTGGAATTAACATTCAGTTCATACTGTGTATCACAGGAAAAAGGTAGAGGATCACTTTCTTTTTGCAAAACTAAGACTTTTCAACAAATTCAAACCATAACAAAATACAGACTCTGCACTTTCAACATTTCTCCATTATTTCAATGAGTTCTGAGTGACTAATAATTAATATACTACAATATAATTAAAATTACGAATAATAACAATTCCTTTGTTATCGCTGGCTAGAACTGCTCCTGCTAAGTGTTAAGGCAACACATCGTGTGTGAATTTGAATGTGTGTGTGGTATTGTGTGTGGGTGAAATGACCTACAAAGCCCACCTTCTGGTGAGGCTGCCTGTCTTCCTCCTCCTGCAGAATACGGGCCAGTTCAGCATCCCGCACCAACTGCTCCCACAGCTCTAACCCTGAGAAAGGGGGAGGGGGAGAGAGAGAGAGAGAGAGAGAGAGAGAGAGAGAGAGAGAGAGAGAGAGAGAGAGAGAGAGAGAGAGAGAGAGAAAGAAAGAGCACGCAAAGGATCTTTTAAATATATTCTGTATTATTAAATAATCGGGAATGGAAACACAACAACAAAAATTTGTTACCTTCACTGAGTGGAGAGGCTCTGCTGTCTCCATGGTAACCAGCCTGGGCCCTCTGTCGCTGCATCTCCAACTCTTCCTCCTCCTGCATTCGCTTGGCCATCTCCTGCCATACAAAAGAAGAGTCAGCCCCATGCAGGTTACAGAACAGCAGAATGAACATCTTTAAAAAGCCTACTGTATATTGAGGACATTTGAAGAGGTTTAACAGTGTGACAGAATGACGCTAGTGTATTACAGCAAGTTACAGAATGAAAGAATGACTCTAGACTGTGTTATAGCAGGTTACAGAATGAGAGAATGACTCTAGACTGTATTACAGCAAGTTACAGAATGAGAGAATGACTCTAGACTGTATTACAGCAAGTTAGAGAATGAGAGAATGACTCTAGACTGTGTTATAGCAGGTTACAGAATGACAGAATGACTCTAGACTGTATTACAGCAGGTTACAGAATGACAGAATGACTCTAGACTGTAATACAGCAAGTTACAGAATGAGAGAATGACTCTAGACTGTATTACAGCAAGTTACAGAATGAGAGAATGACTCTAGACTGTGTTATAGCAGGTTACAGAATGACAGAATGACTCTAGACTGTATTACAGCAAGTTACAGAATGACAGAATGACTCTTGACTGTGTTATAGCAGGTTACAGAATGACAGAATGACTCTAGGCTGTATTACAGCAGGTTACAGAATGACAGAATGACTCTAGACTGTATTACAGCATGTCACAGAATGAGACAATAACTCTAGACTGTGTTATAGCAGGTTACAGAATGACAGAATGACTCTAGAATGTATTACAGCACGTTACAGAATGACAGAATGACTCTAGACTGTATTACAGCAGGTTACAGAATGACAGAATGACTCTAGACTGTATTACAGCAGGTTACAGAATGAGAGAATGACTCTAGACTGTATTACAGCAGGTTACAGAATGAGAGAATGACTCTAGACTGTATTACAGCAGGTTCCAGAATGAGAGAATGACTCTAGACTGTATTACAGCAGGTTACAGAATGAGAGAATGACTCTAGACTGTATGACAGCAGGTTACAGAATGAGAGAATGACTCTAGACTGTATTATAGCAAGTTACAGAATGAGAGAATGACTCTAGACTGTATTACAGCAGATTACAGAATGAGAGAATGACTCTAGACTGTGTTATAGCAGGTTACAGAATGAGAGAATGACTCTAGACTGTATTACAGCAAGTTACAGAATGAGAGAATGACTAGACTGTATTACAGCAAGTTACAGAATGAGAGAATGACTCTAGACTGTATTACAGCAGGTAACAGAATGAGAGAATGACTCTAGACTGTATGACAGCAGGTTACAGAATGAGAGAATGACTCTAGACTGTATTACAGCAAGTTACAGAATGAGAGAATGACTCTAGACTGTATGACAGCAGGTTACAGAATGAGAGAATGACTCTAGACTGTATTACAGCAAGTTACAGAATGAGAGAATGACTCTAGACTGTATTACAGCAGGTTACAGAATGAGAGAATGACTCTAGACTGTATTACAGCAAGTTACAGAATGAGAGAATGACTCTAGACTGTATTACAGCAGGTAACAGAATGACAGAATGACTCTAGACTGTATGACAGCAGGTTACAGAATGAGAGAATGACTCTAGACTGTATTACAGCAAGTTACAGAATGACAGAATGACTCTAGACTGTATTACAGCAGGTTACAGAATGAGAGAATGACTCTAGACTGTATTACAGCAAGTTACAGAATGAGAGAATGACTCTAGACTGTATTACAGCAAGTTACAGAATGAGAGAATGACTCTAGACTGTATTACAGCAAGTTACAGAATGACAGAATGACTCTAGACTGTGTTATAGCAGGTTACAGAATGAGAGAATGACTCTAGGCTGTATTACAGCAGGTTCCAGAATGACAGAATGACTCTAGACTGTATTACAGCAGGTATCAGAATGACAGAATGACTCTAGACTGTATGACAGCAGGTTACAGAATGAGAGAATGACTCTAGACTGTATTACAGCAGGTAACAGAATGACAGAATGACTCTATAGTGTATTACAGCAGGTTACAGAATGAGAGAATGACTCTAGACTGTATGACAGCAGGTTCCAGAATGAGAGAATGACTCTAGACTGTATTACAGCAGGTTACATAATGACAGAATGACTCTATAGTGTATTACAGCAGGTTCCAGAATGAGAGAATGACTCTAGACTGTATGACAGCAGGTTACAGAATGAGAGAATGACTCTAGACTGTATGACAGCAGGTTACAGAATGAGAGAATGACTCTAGACTGTATTATAGCAAGTTACAGAATGAGAGAATGACTCTAGACTGTATTACAGCAGGTTACAGAATGAGAGAATGACTCTAGACTGTGTTATAGCAGGTTACAGAATGAGAGAATGACTCTAGACTGTATTACAGCAAGTTACAGAATGAGAGAATGACTGTAGACTGTATTACAGCAAGTTACAGAATGAGAGAATGACTCTAGACTGTATTACAGCAGGTAACAGAATGAGAGAATGACTCTAGACTGTATGACAGCAGGTTACAGAATGAGAGAATGACTCTAGACTGTATTACAGCAAGTTACAGAATGAGAGAATGACTCTAGACTGTATGACAGCAGGTTACAGAATGAGAGAATGCCTCTAGACTGTATTACAGCAAGTTACAGAATGAGAGAATGACTCTAGACTGTATTACAGCAGGTTACAGAATGAGAGAATGACTCTAGACTGTATTATAGCAAGTTGCAGAATGAGAGAATGACTCTAGACTGTATTACAGCAAGTTACAGAATGACAGAATGACTCTAGACTGTATTACAGCAGGTTACAGAATGACAGAATGACTCTAGACTGTATTACAGCAAGTTACAGAATGAGAGAATGACTCTAGACTGTATTACAGCAGGTTACAGAATGAGAGAATGACTCTAGACTGTATGACAGCAGGTTACAGAATGAGAGAATGACTCTAGACTGTATTACAGCAGGTTACAGAATGAGAGAATGACTCTAGACTGTATTACAGCAAGTTACAGAATGACAGAATGACTCTAGACTGTATTACAGCAGGTTACAGAATGAGAGAATGACTCTAGACTGTATTACAGCAGGTTACAGAATGAGAGAATGACTCTAGACTGTATTACAGCAGGTTACAGAATGAGAGAATGACTCTAGACTGTATGACAGCAGGTTACAGAATGAGAGAATGACTCTAGACTGTATTATAGCAAGTTGCAGAATGAGAGAATGACTCTAGACTGTATTACAGCAGGTTACAGAATGAGAGAATGACTCTAGACTGTATTACAGCAGGTTACAGAATGACAGAATGACTCTAGACTGTATTACAGCAGGTTACAGAATGAGAGAATGACTCTAGACTGTATTACAGCAGGTAACAGAATGACAGAATGACTCTAGACTGTATGACAGCAGGTTACAGAATGAGAGAATGACTCTAGACTGTATTACAGCAAGTTACAGAATGAGAGAATGACTCTAGACTGTATTATAGCAAGTTACAGAATGACAGAATGACTCTAGACTGTATTACAGCAGGTTACAGAATGAGAGAATGACTCTAGACTGTATTACAGCAGGTTACAGAATGACAGAATGACTCTAGACTGTATTACAGCAGGTTACAGAATGAGAGAATGACTCTAGACTGTATTACAGCAGGTAACAGAATGACAGAATGACTCTAGACTGTATGACAGCAGGTTACAGAATGAGAGAATGACTCTAGACTGTATTACAGCAAGTTACAGAATGACAGAATGACTCTAGACTGTATTACAGCAGGTTACAGAATGACAGAATGACTCTAGACTGTATTACAGCAAGTTACAGAATGAGAGAATGACTCTAGACTGTATTACAGCAGGTTACAGAATGAGAGAATGACTCTAGACTGTATGACAGCAGGTTACAGAATGACAGAATGACTCTAGACTGTATTACAGCAGGTTACAGAATGAGAGAATGACTCTAGACTGTATTACAGCAAGTTACAGAATGACAGAATGACTCTAGACTGTATTACAGCAGGTTACAGAATGAGAGAATGACTCTAGACTGTATTACAGCAGGTTACAGAATGAGAGAATGACTCTAGACTGTATGACAGCAGGTTACAGAATGACAGAAAGGCTGTACAGGATATAACAGTCCCTGGATAATTAAATGGTTAGGATACAAACAAAAATCTTTCAGACTGGTTGGGTTTGAAATAGTCAATTGTGGAGAAACTTTATTTATGACCTGATTTTGATGTTTAATTTCACTTAAATTTCTTTGGAATGGTGTTGATAGCAACCAGAGGTCATGATTTCTACAATGCTTAGTAAATAAAATAGCCATTTTATTTACTACACAAAATAATTACTTAAAGTATACATTACACGAGTATTATTTTGCCTAACAATACCCTGCATGTACCTCTCTACAATGAATGGGGGAAAAAAAGGGTTTTAGGCCAAAACATGTAATAACTATTGGCGAGGTAACTTTTTAGTGTGTTAAACGCTTCAGATGTCTGGCTCCTATCACCACCCCAGTAAAAAATTCTGAGTGACAGTTCATTTCACATCAAAAATCTCTGAATGACTTTCAAACACTGAGTTCCCTAGGAATTTTGAAAAATCCCCTTTAAGACTTTATTCAGAAATTATTTAGTTATTCAGTAACCACTTAAACCTTGTATCTCCAAAATGGTAACTTAACAGGAAAAGGAAAAAAACTACTTTACTTTTAATGTAAGTCAATGGAACCAGGATTTTTTTCCCATGTAATTCTGTGTCATTTCTGTTGGTCCCTTCATCATTAAAATTTACTCATAATGTACAGGACCATGGGTATTTCTTAAATTATGTCAAAAACTAAAAAGCAGCAAAAATGGAGATAAGAGGTTTTGCTCCAACAGCAGTGACATATTTTTCAGAAACTAATATGTTACTAATATATTCTGTAGTTGTAAAAGTGAGAAAGTGTAGGCCAACATATGGACTCAGCGTTTAAGATGTGGGCATGACCATAAATTAAATGCTAAGGTTTAAAACTGGAACTGATCTATGATGTATCTTCACCTGGAAGCTGTAAATGTAGAAACATCATTACTGTACAGCCGTTACATATATGACGTATGGCTTTTTGAACAATAGTTCTGAGCTCGGACTGCAGAGGCCTAAAAGAGTGGGTGGAGTAAATTTCCACATATCTCACCTAAAAGTGTAAACACACACATGCACACATAACACCGCATGCAGCAAGCAGAGGAAAGTACAGCTCAGTGCGCACCCACACTCAACTGCCCACACACACACAGACACATACACTCACTCTATATATACACACTTGCAGGCCTGCAATACCTGAATGGTTGTGAGTTTTACATACACAGCCTGAAAGTCTCATTCGTTCTGCAGTTTCTATTGCGCTTCTGCGACTATGACATCATGGGAACTTGATATTACTGCACTGAAACTGCATTTGGGTAAAAGCCCAAATCCTACATTTCTCTTGTATTTCATTTTCTTGCCTGAGGTCCATGTATGGCATTTGAAAAACACTCATAACTCATTTCTACATGAATTCATTCAATGTATTTCTACCGCTAAATTCTTTACACCTTAGATAGTGACCTCTGTTCTGCTTGGCTGCCTTTTATTGAGCCTCATTTAAAAGCGGGCCAGACTCCCAAAACTCCAGTGTGAATGGGTGGGCCACACTACTGTATATATACAGATACATGTATATAGAATCATGCTTTAAATAAATGTTTTGTTTTTTGTTTTTTTTACAGTCAAAAAAGCTGATGTTCTGAAACATTAACATTTGTTTGCACACCACATCAAACTCTTTTACTTTTAGGAAAGTGGGGAAAATTCACTTTTCCAACATAATAACCCTGTTTACATACAGCATTTTCCATCATACATATGAACGTATGTAGGATAAAATCACACATAACAAAATGTGTCTTTTGGAATCTCAAAGATCTCAATAATAATCTTATTTTTACTCTGAGCTCTGTTTTACAGCGCATGTAAACAGCCACTAAAGTAGCTTTTTGTCATCTGAGAAATGTTGCTAAAGTTTGGCCTTTTCTCTCTCAGAGCAACGCAGAGAAACTTGTTCATGCATTTGTTACAGCAGAGTTGATCACTGTAATGATCTTCTTACTGAACGTCCCAAGAAAAACATACAACCTTTATAACTTGTACAAAATGCAGCAGCTTCCTAACAAAAACAGCACAGAAAGATCAGATCAGTTGAGTTTTAAAAGAACTGCACTGGCTGCCTGTATCATTCAGGACAGAGTTTAAAGTTCTGCTACTAGTTTTTAAGTTTTGACCTTAAAGCACTGCTTACATCACGGTGTCTGTCTGTTTATGTTCCAGCATGTGATCTTAGATCTGCAAATACTGACTTTCTTAATCCCTTCTGTAAATACAGAAAACATGGAGAGACTCGTTCAGTTATTCTGCTTCTAAACTGTGGAGCTCAGTTCACCTTTTATTAGACAATCAAGCTCAGTCCTTACTTTTAATAAGCATCTAAAAACATATTTCTTTAACTTAGCATTTAGTTAAAACTCTACATATTGTGGTATTTATCTTTTTAGTTGATCTGTGTCATTTTTTAGATGATTCCAAATTATTACTTGTATTTCTTGTATAACTGTTTAGCTTTATCATCTGTCTGTAAAGCACTTTAAGCTGCCATCGACATGAAACGTGCTATTAGAAATAAATGTGCTGCACCATTTCAGTAAAACTATAACCTCAACATGCACCTTTTACAGATAATTAAAAGAAATACTAAAAGAAAAAAAGAAAAAGTAAAAACTGAAGATGTAAAAAGAAGGAGAACACAGACTTCATTGACTACAGCATTATTCAACTGAGCTGCATTAAATTCTTGTGTCCACTAGAGGGCAGAACAAGCCTTCTTGCTGGACCTCTCTCTTAATGGCAGGGTTCTCTATAGTTCTATTATCACTGAAGCGGGTCTCCTGGCGCCAAGCAAAATTAAATATAATGGTTTGGCATAAGTAGAGACACATCCCTGCCCTACAGAACCGCACCTCAGTGCCCATTTACTTCACTGTCAAGGATTCACCACATGCAGTGTTACTACGAAATGGAACCAAGCAGTTCATACAAGCTGCTACTGCAGGTAACATGTTCCAGAAACTGTGAGAACGAGGCAGCACTGATAGATCTCAGGTTTTACCTGTGTTGCAGCTAGGTAGCAGACACATTATGGTTTTAATAGTATAGGCTATACTACATTGCTGTTGTTGGATGAACAGTAACGTTACAGGAGAATGAAAAAACATTTAACTTTTGATGTAAGTCAATGGAACCAGACTTTTTCCCAAGTCATTTAAAGTCATTTCTTTTGGTCCACTCTTCATGAAATTTACACACAATATAAAGGACAGCAGGTATTTTCAAATTACGTCAAAAACTGAAAGACGACAAAAACCGAGATACAAGGTTTTCTTCTGACAGCAGCGAAATGAAACCCAATACAAACGATTCCCTTTCAAATTTACCACATTTTTAAAAAACATTTCACAGTGGAAGTAAATACACACTACAGTCTCCCTGCGAAGCATGCAAGTAAACAGTAGTAGCACATTATCATATTTCTTTCAACTGTAGCTGATGCAGTTTTTAATAATGTTGAGTATATTTTAACACAACACCAATTTCAAGACTTGTTCACACTGGTCCATCTCTGTTCATGACTACTGTAAAGTGCTCTCTCTAACAGGCTGGTGTGAAGCCATTCATTAATGTATACTAGTGATGTGGTGATTTTAGAGCCGGCTTCTTCCGAGAACATTCCCACTGAATTCTAAAAATTGTCTTTTCAGAAGGAGAGGAAAGGTGTTTCAGACAAAGTTGATGTACTGATCACAAAATGTAAAGGTTCTGAGGTTATTTTAGCTCATATAGTGTTATAACAGTAAAGAGAACAGTAGCTCAGTTTATAGAAAACTGAACTACTGAAAACTGAGGCCTCGAGGCAGAGCACAGTAGGCACGGAGCAGAGTTAGAGTCTTCTAAAGCTCGATTCTTCATCAGCACTGCAGTGAGATATTTCACATTGAGTGTTCACTACACTGTGGTAAAACAGCTTCCTCTCAGGACGCTAACTAGACTACAATCCAGCAACAGTCAGGAAAGGAGGGGCTCTAAACACACCCACCCACCCACCCACATACACACAGACAGGAGGGCACTGTATAGTCCAGGGGGTGGCAACACATTGCTCTTTTACTGACGTGTTGCAGCTCCACAGCAGAATTAGATTTGTAGATAAAAGTAAAATAACCCTCCAGTAAAATAAAACTGCTGATCGTTCAACACAGTTTAACAGCAAATGCTCTTAAAAGCTGGAGTTAATGTAGAACTGCTAATTCACCCTTTAACCCTGAAGATCAGCACAGACTGCTGGTCACCATAGCAATGCAGACAACAATCTGGCCTAGCTAGTAGCTAACAAAACGGCAAAGAGGAAGATTTAACATAGATAATTTAGAGACGAACTGACTTATTCCACCTTAAATTCTATAACAGTTAGCTACTCTTTGGCGCATCAGGCACCATTAGGTAGAATGGGAAAATTTGGCCCTGTGATGGATTGGTGACCTGTCCAGGGTGTTTCCTGCCTTCCTCCCAATGACTGCTGTGATAGGCTCCAGCTCTCCCCACAACCCAGGAGGATAAGTGGCTTAGGAAATGTGAGTGTGGGAAAATTCAAACAAGAAGCTGGCAAATGAGAAGCAGAATTCAGCTTGGTAAAAAGACAAACGTTGAGAGACATTTTACAAGAAATTGTACTTTTGTGGGAAAGTTTCCTGCCAAAGATGCGAGAAAAGCGGCTATAGCTGACCTAAAACTTAATGTACAGCAAAGTAAGTCTAAGTTTTCATTTTTATTACATGTGTAGCCAAGACGGCGAAACATTACTTCAGCATGAAATTCTGTGGCTCCCACAGCGACGAGCATTCGCTGTGAAGATCATTAACTCTGATCAGCTCTCAACTGTTCATTATTAGAGAGAGATGCTGGAGAAAACGGTGAGATGTGCTGCTTTTCCTCCGTTTACAGGCTTTATCATCAGTTCAGCGCTGCTGCCACAGTAACGCTGAATGATGGTGCACACGCAGTGGAAAAAAGCACATGTATTCTGATCTGAGCGTCACATTAAGGTCGCACAATGAATCGGATATGCGTCCGATCTAGGACCACATATGAAAGTCGCTCAAGTCGGTTTTGAACAGATCAGATTTGTGTCCACACAGCCCTGAAAACATCAGATCTGAGTCACATTAGGGCAAAAAATTGGATTTGTGCCACTTTAACCTGGTAATGTAAACATAGAAAAACTAACGGCAAGTCTAGAGAAAAGAATAACAGTGAAAAATTAATAACTCGTATTTGTTCTGTCCATATTGCACAGCCCTAACAGGTATATACACACACACACA
The DNA here is from genome assembly GCF_015220715.1 of Pygocentrus nattereri. Lineage (NCBI taxonomy): Eukaryota > Metazoa > Chordata > Actinopteri > Characiformes > Serrasalmidae > Pygocentrus > Pygocentrus nattereri. Next base: position 5,603,779 of record NC_051231.1, on the reverse strand, counting down.
CACACACACACACACACACACACAGTACAAAATTAGGGGAGATGAAATGCTCAAGTACTGGACCACAAAGAATTGGCATGTGTTCCATGAATAAAAGCACTGAAAGCCCTTTTTCTCTCATATAAAAAGCAGTTCCTGCTCAACACTGTCCATCTGCTCCACTTCTATACACACACAAACACACAGACACCCACTCAAGAGCCTGTGTGACCTACACAGCGACATCCTGTTAAAATAGTTGACATAGTGTCGCAGGTTCTGCCAAAGTAGCGGCAGATAAAGGCTTTATTCTGGCAGAAAAGGCCTGACGTCCAACTCTAAAAGGACAAGCACTGAGAGACAGGCCTAGGGACACTATTGGTGATAAGTTTGGAATGACTTAATAATTTGAGTTAAGTTATAATAACTTACACAACGTATATAAACTGGGAACCAGACAGCGCTAACATATTAGGATCATCTTATCCATTTATCTGCAAAGTGATTTTACACTACTGGAAATGTATGGATTCCTAGCTTCATATGAATCATTTAAACGCTGCCCCGGGCTAGAATATTAGTATCATTTCATATATTTATTTATTATTGAATCCACAACCTCCTAGCTTCATGCTAATTATTTGAAAGTTACATAGGGCTAGCTTCTTTTATTTATCTGCTACCAGATATTATTGAAAACAGTGACTTTTGAATGGTGAGTGTTTATTTCCATCTCTCCATCATTAGGGGTTTCCAAAGCTTGGCTTTTGAGGCCACTGGAGCAATTAAAGGGGGAACAATAACTCCAACTAGCGTAGCTAATAGATGAGCGATGGGACTGTGTATATATCTGCCCGCAGTTGAAAACACTGCAGTGTGCAGTGCGGTTGATTGTGAAGGTAGCACTCATGGCCATCTGGTGGAGCTGAATAAGTCAACACCAGGTGCCTCACGCCCTGGCAACAACCGCTGCTCAGTGAGGACAAAAAGCACTTTGAGTTAGCAGGGGGAAAAATGTGCTGTAGAACAGACTCTTGGCTCTTTCAGCTCTGAAGCCACAGGCCATTTTTAGAAACCAGTGAGGCGGCATTTAAAGTCTAAAACAAGCACTGCAATTGTGAAGCCGATCTGCAATTCACAAATCCACAGCCACGGCGAGATGTTTCCGCCACCAGAGGACTGGCTGTTTTTCTAATTGCTTCTCCTTAAAGGTCTAATGTGGCTTGAGCTGTTAAGTATCTCAAATAGATGTGCTTTTGATGATGACACTGTTTGACTTACTGTCGTCTATAAAAATGGACAAAAGTTCACAGCATAGCTAAAAACAGCAGTAGCAGTGGTCTTCTCAGGCACACTACCCATAAATCTCTGGGGGTATGGTCTTCTAACTTAATGCAGAAGAGGCCCATAGACCCAGCACAGGTTCTTAAAGCTCTTTCTCCTCCTACAATCATGCAGTCTCTTCTCATACTATGACCATATAACAGTTCTACGTCTGTCCATCAAAAGAGGGTCCGGCCTTCTAGTTTAAAGCAGATTTCCAGAACTGCAGCCCAAGTTTTCAGAGCTCCCTCCTCTTCTAGTCATACAGCCTTTTTTATCCTATGTCTATATAAGATTACCTAACAACTCAACATGGTTTGAGGCAACTGATGGTTAATGCATGCCCAATGCTAATTGATGTACATAAGCTTCTGTAACTCGTTAGCTTCATTAGCTACTTGGAATCTACGCAAAACTAATATGCACCAAACACTGACAACCTTTTAGATAAGGAGAAAACTGTGTACGTCTGCTTTTTAGGCAAACTATTCATTTAATGTTCGCTAAGCTAAAGACAAGCAATTCACTAAGCTTTACAAAAACAGCCATTTCTTTCACAGCGTGTCTTCTCTGGCTCTCCAAAACCCGAACAGAAGCCAGAACAACACATTACGTGGCTCACGATTTGCATCCAACCAACCCTCCGCCTCAGTGACGACCAGCTGCTACCGTGGAAACACCTCAGGTGTTGCTGTGGCAACCGTTTCGAAGGCAACAGTGCCAATCGGAGCCGTGTTATGACAAAGCTGGCATTTTGGAGCTCATTTCTTACGAGACGGAAAAAAGGAATGAGAAACAGGAGCGAAATAAAGAAACTCTTGAGGTCGTGTTGAAGTGGACTGCTGGCTGAGAGACACTTCACATGCAACAGGGGCCTCATTCTCTCTCTCTCCTTTCTCTATTGTCGTCTGATCTCTCCATCCGGCTGCTTTTCTGTGGGGAACAAGCACCCACTCTGTCCTGGTGCTTGGTTAGTACTCTGTAATCAGCTTAAAAGTGAGAACAGACTTGGGCAGCCAGGCTTCAACACAGCAGCCAACAATGTGAGCTCTCGTGCGAAACCACACACTTAAACCCAGGACAAAACACATACATATTCAGACTGGCAACACTTAAAGAGATAGTTTGACTGGCTCTGAATGGACAAAAGTATGAAAGACATTCATGCAGATGGCTGCTCTACTGCTTTCAACAACGCAGGGTACTTTCGTCTATTTTTATTCTAGGGTTTCTCTCACATGATTTTTCTGTTGTGGCCGCCATATTTGGGACCGAATTTCCAGCTTGGTGCAAATTGGTGTAAAATGGCTAAAATTACTCACCTTATACATAAAAAACATTACGCCAATAATGTCTTTTCCCCCTGAACTCGTGGTCCCACTTAAATTTAGTTTTTTTTTTTAAAACCTATTCATCTTATACAAAACCCCTCTCCCTATTCTGTAAAATCTCACAAAGCATTCAAAAGCACAGAAGCCCATCAGGTCTTCACTTCAGGGTGGGAAAATGTAACAACATCAGCTAATTAACACAGATGTGAGCAATGCTGGCCTTTAGATAACTTCAGCTAACGTTACCAGCCGAGGGATAAACAGCTGTCCTGCTAACGGAGCTGCAGACAGTCGGTATTGTAATGCCGGGGAACGAGGAGACGGACGCATATGCGGAGATAAGCTACATTTATTGTGGGCAAATCCAAAGTCAGGGTCGAGACAGTCCATGATAGGGCAGACATGATAAACACAGAATCCAAACAGCAAATCAAACAAACATCTAACCACAAACAACACAATCAGAACAACAATTAAAAACAAAGACCAGCAACCAGACAGGGGAAAACACAGAGCTTAAATACATGAGGGTAAACGAGGGACAGGTGAAAACACAGGTGCAGACAATCAGGGGTGGAGTCATGAAACAAGGGGCCAGACTAAAAACCAAAACAAAGAAGCACATGGACAGGACTGGGAAGTAAACACCATGAGCACATGGACAGGACTGGGAGGGGCCAATCGTGAGAGGTATAACTTTACTTTCTGTTTCTGATTTAAATGACGTTTGAATGGAGAAACATAGACGTTAAATATCAGACTGAATGTCGTGGGGCGGAAAACAACGCTGTGTCTCGACAGACGTGATTCTGTAAGTTTGCCAGTGCAGTTAGTTCAGAGTTCAGCTCCAGTCCTGAAACCCCTGCGCTGCATAACTGTTGTTTCCTGGTTGAGACACCTGATATTATTAGCTAATTAATCCTTTCTTGAGCTGAACGAGGTGTGAACAGCAGAGAAACACTAAACTATACAGAGCAGTGGCTCCAAACCTGGAGTGAAAACACTGGATTAAAGGTCTGTGTGTCTCTCGGCTTCAGTTGCGCCTTGCAGGTGAATCATTCGCAAAGCACAGCAAATGGATGGCATCACGCAGCACAGTCACTCCCTTATTCAGTCCTCAAAACAGCAGCGACTATGTAGTGTGACAGTGTGGCGAAACGCAAGAATAGGTAACAGTGATAGTCGTACAGTGTCGGAAACAACATACATTTATTTTAGACTAGAGGTGAGAATCTCAAAGGCACTTTAATCTGATTTCAATTCAGGACACCACGATGCAATTACAAAAAATATTTCTCTATGTATCCTATAATACCTGATTTAATTATAATTTTTAATAGAAATGACATATTAAAATAACAATACTGAGACTAAGAAACACGCGCATACATTTTCTTCCTTTTACCTGACACACACAAAAGCGCCCCTGCTGCTGTAGAAACTCCAGAATGCATCAAATGACGTCGAGCAGGTTTCCTCTGATGTGTGAACGAGTATCGAGAAAACAGAAAACGTCTTTACAGACTACTTACAGAACGACTTGAGCAAGGAGTGGAGCAGCAGACGTTCCACTCACATACTCTGATCAGGAAAACTCTGATACTCACAGAAAACTCCAGTAAAATCCTTCAGTAAAGACTCAAAGACAGCCTAACACAATTTTTAAAAATTACTCTGATGACAATAATTCAAAAAATAGGTGTAACTGATAGCATTTTGTACAGCAAACATGATTTTTTGGACTCCAAAAATGCCCATTGTATTTAATTTGCCCCCTGTTCAACGCAAACTTGCCCACCAATCACGGTTGTCTCTGGTGTTGGCATGGCGGCAACCAAGATGGTAGAGCAGCAAACAGAACTTTCTCACAAACACTAAATGAAACAATCTCAGAGAAGCTATAATGCGGCTGAAACAGGGCTACAAACATCCGAGTTAAAGAATATATCTGTGCCCTACTAAGGGCGACATCGGCATTTAGATGCAACCAATGGAGCATCTATATAAAACATAAAAAACAAGCGGGTTAATATTGTAAAAATTAGTTGTTAGAGTTAGAGTAATTAGACTCGTTGTGAAAGGTGGTATTAACATGCATAGATTGGCAGTTTGCACAATTCCAATTAACATAACACTGCTGTTGGAAGAAAACCTCATATCTCCATTTTTGTTTTTCAGTTTTATATAATGTGAAAATACCTGTTTCTCTTTACATTGTGCACCAATTTCATGACGAACGGACCAAAAGAAATGCCCCCAAACAACTTGGAAAAAATTCTGGTTCCACTGACTTGCATTAAAAGTACAGTAGGTTTTCTTCTTCTCCTGTAAAGCTACCATTTTGGAGATATGAGGTTTTCAACTAATTCAGATACTCGGCTCCTTGAAGACTGACTACATTTGCTGAAATATGAAACTGTGTAAATATACTTTCTTGCCAAACCAACACTTTAACATGTACAATATAAAAAAAGAACAAAATATATGACACTAAACTTTTCCATATGTCACTCTAACACTTGAACATACCTCATCCTCTTCCTCCCTCTTCTTAGCTTCTTCGTCGCACCTCCGGAGCTCCTCCTGAATCATCTTTGCGTACTCACAGTCCTGCTCCTCCCTGGAAATGAGCCACAGAGATGGAAGTTCCTGGCAGGGTCATTCACAGTTTATAGAAATACTTTGAAACGCCTTCAGATGCTTATCAACTCTCAGGAAGTAAGCTATTTTTAACAGTGCCCTGGACCAGCTGAATGTAGGTCCAGTTTTTGTGAGAAACGTCTAATTAATCAAGGCAAAAAGTGAAACACTCTGTACAGACAGAGGAAATTAACAGAACTTAATGCACTGTAGAGCCACTAAACAATGCTCTGAATTCTTTAACGCAACTTTAAGCTGCAAGTGCACGTCTATGGGCCCACACTTCAATTCCTCACTCCCATAATGATCTAACACATGGCTTTAGTAGCTAGTGTGAAACACCAGATTTGTCCGTGGTCTGCTGAAGCACTTTATATTCAGTACAGCTTCCAACAAGCTCTGCAGGTCAGGGGTGATATGATCAGCGTTCTTGGAATAGATGAGAATCTGTGGAGGATTTTGAAAGGGAGGCCAAATGACTGCTTAAGCTACAAAGATTAACCAACATAATCAACAAAAACGTTTGTAGCATCAGCGTAGAGGGCATCAGGAACGGAGGTGGTAAGAGTGGGTGAATTGGCTAAGAATAAAACATCATAACATTTCCAGGCATTTTCTCAAACCATGACATGCATCACAATATTTAGTTTTTATGAGGTTTGATAAGCTGGAACAGACACTAAATATGCAAAATATGCAAAAATACTGTAAGAAACTGAGCATCCTGCACTAAATCCAATTAAACAGGCCTAATTCTGTAATGAAGCATGCAAGTGATCCACAAATGTATCACGATAAAAATGAATATCGTAATAGTGCCCCACCCCAGGGAAGTTGCTTTAACCCCTCTCTGCACTCCACCATTGGAATGGAAATCAACTTGTCAGATATTTTATTAATAAAATGAAATTAGACAGTTTCATTTAAAATTATTTTTAAAAACTCATAAAATTCTTATTTAATTAGAAATACTGAAATTCAAAGCTGTACTGACGGATCTCTAAACAGGCTGAAATGACATTTTATGGCTATCGTGAAAAGGAAATTTCATTGCACCATAAAACAAGCTTGTTGCACTTTGAGTGATGGCGTGATGGTGGCAGCAAACACAGAGGACGAATAGTCAGACTGGTTGATTAATGAAACAGTGGTCAGACAGTGTCTTACATTTGCTGCAGCTGGTGGCCGAGACGGGCTCGCCGCTCTTCCTCCTCTTGCAGCCTCCGGGCGAGACGCACATCACTCTGCACCGCCTGGTTTTTCTGAATGTTGGAGCTGTAGAACTGCTCGACTGGGATGGGGAGAAAAGAGAGTGTTCATCTGAATGTTGGGATAAATTCTAATTGATCAAAGTCCTTTTTTGATAACGTACTCATATGCACTCATACTTTGGTCACATAAAATTCTGTAGCCATAAAAAGTCTGAATTGCACTAAAATAAAAGAGTTGAACTGAACTGAGTTGAACAGAGCGGCGGTGAAATCTGAGATTTCATGACGTACTGAATTATTTCCTAAAGGACTGTAAATCATTAGAAGTGCTGTGAGATTCACACCCGTAAACAGTGAGCTTTTTGCTGATAGTCAACAATAAAGTTGCAATGTCAGGAATGTTTTAGAAGGTGAAACGGAGAGAATTAATGGAAGGATGGTGAGAATGTTGAAGGTATAGGTGAGTGGAAAACATAGACAGAGGAAGAGAGGAATGAAGAGAGGGATTGAGAAAGGGTTGAAGATATATTTTGACAGAGAGATGGAGAGAGGGATTAAAAAAAGAAGCGCTACAAGGACGGACAGAAGGAGGGCTGGACGGAGAATAAATGAAGGAATGGAAAGTTAGAGAAATGGATGACAGTGGATAAAGGAAAGGTGGGAAGGACATAGGGTTGGATAGTGGACAGAGGGATGAAAAGAGGGATAGGGAAAGGAGGGATGTATAGCATGGAGAACAAGAGGGATGGAGTGATTGAGTGGGAGGGTTGGAGGTATAGCTGAATGGAGGGATTGGGTTGAACAGATGGATCGATGGAGGGATGAATGGAGGGATAAAGAAGGGATGGATAGAAGGATAAAGGAATGGGTGGAAGGCTGGAATTGAACAGAAGGATGGAGGGATGGATGGAAGGAAATTTGGTTGATAGAGGAATAAAAGGACAGATATAAGAGTGGGGTGGGATGGATGGAGGGATGAGTTGTTGAGGTATGAATGAGCACAAGGATGCATGGACTGATGAAGGGATGGACAAAGGGGCACTGAGTGGATAGTGAGGGATAAGGGGAGGGATAGTCACAAATATGAGGTCTGGATGAAAGGATGAGGGATGGAGGGATGGAGAAAGGGACAGATAAAGGGATAGACAGTTGGATGGAGGGATGACAGAAGATGGATAAAGTGAGGAATGCATAAAGAGATGGATGGATGGAAGTACAGATGAATAGGTATGGATGAAAGGAGGTATAGATGGATGAAAGGATGAGGGACAGAGAAAGGGACAGATAAAGGGATCGACAGTTGGATGGAGGGATGACAGAAGGCGGATAAAGGGAGGAATTGATAGAGATGGATGGATGGAAGCACAGATGGATAGAGATATGGATGGAAGGAGGTATAGACTGATGAAAGGATGCGGGATGGAGGGATGGAAAAAGGGATTGATAAAGGGATAGACAGTTGGATGGAGGGATGATAGAAGATGGATTAAAGAAGGAATGGATAGAGATGGATGGAAGTATAGATGGATAGAGATATGAATGGTAGGAGGTATATAGAGGGATGGAAGGATGAGGGATAGAGGGATGGATGAAGGGATGGACAGAGACATGACTGTATGAGGCTGTTACTCACTCTCCTGCTCCTGAAGGCTATGAGCCAGCGCTCCATCCTCCAGCACTGAGAAACACTGACACACTGAGAAACAGACAGAAAGGACGAAACACAGAACACAGTCTATAACAGACACACACACAAACACTGACATGAGGTGTTTACATAAGACAGGTGACAAACCTGCTCATGAACAGAGTCGACTGTGTCAAAGCAAACACACACTCACATATCGCTGCTGTGAGAACAACAAATGGTCACTTTACAGGAGAAGGAAAAAACATACTTTACTTTTAATGTAAGTCAATGGAACCAGACTTTTTTCCAAGTCATTTTGGGCTGTTTCTTTTGGTCCGCTCATCATGAAATTTACACACAAAGCAAAGGGCAACAGGTATTTTCATATTATGTCAAACACTGAAAAACAACAAAAATGGAGATACAAGGTTTTCTTCCGATAACAGCAACAAACCTACACACAGTACTGCACAAAAGTCAAAAAGGCAGTTAAGACGTTACTCATTTTTTTGGATGCATTTCTGAGGAGATTCCTCTGGTGTAAGGAAGGGCAAAGCCAAAGAATAACAGGTGAAATAAGTTTCCAAAACTGAAGTCAAAAAATTATAAGAGAAAACGGGATTCCGAACAACCGTACAAGACCTGGTAGACCCCCAAACCTGTTCTGCTCAGATTTATCAGTACTTCAAGCTTTCATATTTGACAGAGAGGACAGAATCAATTGCCACCCTGGCTTCGTTTGTATATGTGTGTGTGTATGTTTGTGTGTGAGGGTGAATAACATGGACAGGCTGCTGACTGGCTACAGCTGCTAAAGGAGAACCTACACTGACCACTTGTGATATTTTAAACATCTGGTATTTGTACATAAATTGTTATGTCTTTATTGGTTTAAAAACAATAATGTGGTGGGTCCACCAGACCACTGAGTAACAAACACATCAACACCACACACGGATTGAAATAATACTTTCTGGTGTTGAAAAATGAATAAGTAGCAGTTAAAGCCATTTTGCCTGGAAATTAAATAAATAGAGGGTGGTTCTGACTTTCGCACAGAACTGTACACAAACTGACTCTCACGCACTCAGAGACATGCTCACCTATGTATGTATATATCCAGTAAGGATTAATCCTTAATGTACATATATGAGCTGAGTGTCTCCCAGCACTGCAGAGCTGTACTAATGCCCTGCTTGAGACCCACAAGAAGAAAACTTGTCGTCCAGCCAACTAGGTCAGCAGGACGGGACAATGGGGCAGTGGAAGGTGGCACACTGCCCACAGAATGTGTGTGTGTGTTCCTGTGCTTTTTCTTGACCTCGGCAAGGGGCAGTAGGTAAAAGCCGCGAGAAAAAGGCTGCATTTAAAACAGGTTTAGTGTGTGTTCTGCTTATTGGTGCATTTGTAGGATAAACATGATGAAACTGATGCCTACAGTGCTGATAAAATACATGTCTGAAAACACATGTGCACCACATGTTCAGACTTCACAGGCACACAAGCCTAAACACTGCCAGGCCCTATCTTTCAAGCTCTTTATGTGTCACATGCATCTGCACTGTGTGTGTGTGTGTGTGTGTGTGCTGACCCAGTCAAATTCCTTACCTAACAGGGGTCCAATTAAATGGGGGAACCAAACAATGATGAATGCTGAGGAATGCCTTAGGGTGAATTAAACGCTCAGCTACTACACTGAACAAAGCAGATACACTGACTAATCCTTTCTACTGTCCCTTCACTTAAAGCAACAGTTTGGAGAAAAATCAGATTACACAATTTTCCCCGAGTCATATTACACATTTAACATGCACTCAAAGAACCCTTGGCATGAAAGGGTTCTTCAGATTGCTGGAGAATGTGCTACAGATGGTTCTACATAAACCCTTTTTAAGAAGGAATCAATAATGCACCAAAAAAGGTTCTCCTGTTGTCATGACGTCAAGCATGTAACAATAAAACAATCTGTTGTGGCGCTATACAGAACCACCCACAGCACATTCTCCGTCAATCCGAAGAGCACTTTCATGATGTAAAAAAAACTTTAACCATGCAACGGGTTCTTTGGGTGTTCATGGTTCCATACAAAACCATTTTCTTTTCTAAAGAACCATGATTTTAAATGTGTAGTTATCTATGCACCTTGGCATGGGTTCTACTAGTCTATAAAATGGAACACTAAAAGACATTCAGTTGGCGGTTTGAGGACGGTGGTGGACAGCGCTGCCCGACAAGTCAGTGCAGATCTGGTGATGAGAGATCACCATCAAAGGCCATAGCATATGATTTCCATCAGTTTCATACTCATAAAACCATCCCCTCATTCACTTTGGATTGTGGCACACTCCCATCAGAAATGTTTCATCATAGATTAAAGCTGATCACTCAGAATAACTTTATATTGATTTGTAGTGACCCGTCCCTCTTAGCGGACAAATGGACCCAAACCACGGCAGCAAAATGCCCCCAGCATAACTACCACACCCACCTCACAGTAGAGGTCAAGCAATTAGCACTCACCCACTTGTGGAGAACATGGTGAAGAATGAATCTGACCACATTACCTTCCATCTCTTCTCTGCTTGAGGGACTGTGAGGGGGAATGAGGGGTTCATGCACAGCAGCCCTACTATAGTATCCATAATAGCTGTGGACCGACTGTTCTTGCTGACAGTTTGATCACGTCCTGGGTTGACATGATCGGCCACCTGTGCAACAGTTGTTCTGCTTTCTGTTCTCCTCCCTTACACAAGGCAGTAATGCGTGAGAATCACCGTGACATCTTCAATCGTGCTAAAGCTGCCATCTGTTTAAGCAATGGAACATGAGAGGGAGTGTGTTATCGCGGAATATCACAATCCCTCTCGTGTTCTTTTGCTTTTATACAACAGTTAAATAAATAAAGTCAGAAAACGCGAATGTGGCACTTGGTATGTTTTAACGTCCACAATTCTTTCCACCAAATTAGAGTTCCTTAACAAGCAGCTTGTTGCTACGTCAGAGTAACGAGCTCCACCCACTCGCAGCCCAGCCGGCAAACCTTCGAATGGCTCCTACAGCTGTCAACAGCGTCTCAGCAGAGTGATACAGCGTTTGTGAAAAACCTGTGATGTTATGGTGATAACAGCGCGGTCAGAACGTCTCTCAGCCAATCAGCTTGCGTGGCTGGAACTAACTGATGTATGAAATCCAATGATGAACCCTCTCACAACATCACAATGATCTCCTCTTCCCACGTTGATCCAAAATTGAGGGCCAACTGAGCCGCCTCAGGTTTTCACACCTTCTACATAGCAGGATCCACATGGCGGAACTGCTTAACTGCTTAACTCTATCATACAGAACACCCGCCTGGAAGCATCTGCACTCATCATGTTTCTCACCTGATTTATTCAAGCCTACTTTTAATCTGATACCCGTATGCAGATGTTAAATATGAGACGTGGATGAAGATGGAAACTGTATGAACAGCTTTGACTCACCCTAGTTTATCTTTCCACAGCATTGTCCTAAAGCAATTCTATCTAACTAAAACAATATTTGTCCAGGTCAGAGCGTCTCTGTAGAGTCAAAACACAGATTACGAGCACTGGAGACACGACTGCATCCCAAAGCAGTAGCAATAGAGACGGAAGAAAACAAGGCCACTCTCCACCCTGATCTTTCCAAGCGTGTGCAGTATGAGCTCAGACGGAAAAGTTTACACGGTGGCTCTGAGCACAGTAGCTCATTTCATAGATGGCTGGGACAATCATGCCATTAAAATGGTTTTGTGCTGTAATAAGTAAGTGGGAGTGGCATCCTTCTCAAGAAATGTACTTTAAAACTACAAACTGAGCCATGTGTACACATGAAGGGAAATAGATTATCTCTTGTAATCAAATTTACTGTAATGAAATGTTTTAATGTAGCGTATATACTTAAGACACCTATTCTATATTAAAAGAGGAATAATTCTACCGACTTGGTTCAAAGTCAAAGCTGAAAACATCTTTTGAACTTTTAATTGACTTAGACTGTAGACGTCCTTTTGGTTTAACCCTTGTGCAGTGTTGATGTCTTCTGTGGTCTGGTAGACCCACCACATTATTGTTTTTTTTTTTAAATCAATGCAGTCATAACAATTTATGTAAAAATACCAGATGTTTAAAATATCACAAGTGTCCATCGTAGGGTTCTCCTTTAGCAGCTGTAGCCAGTCAGCAGCCTGTCCATGTTGGCCACCCACACACACACACTAACAGCAGGCCATGAAGGGGGTGAACTGTGAGAAGGCACTGAAAATGGGTTATTTTGTACGTTCTTTACAGAAAATGAGAATCTGAGGTGGAAATAATAACAAATCAAATCATTTTTTCTTTTGGTAAACACTGAAAATGGGTCTCACAGTCCTGAACACCACACAAGGGTTAAAGGATCCTGTATCTTAATTGTGTTTATGTTGTTCAAACAACTGATAACTTTTTTATCATTACCAAAATAATCATAACACTATCAAAACTTTACCAAATGTTTCAGTAGTGATGGTTCTGGAAGTGACGATTTGATCTCATTTTCAGCAGAACTCAAAAAAAGCCAGCCAGTGCATGACTATCAAACACAGCTTTGAACAGCTGGACACACATAAAACCCTAGTTTTTATTTACCTAACTGCAGGAAATGTGCATCAGTAGTGATAATTCAAAGGCCCAAGAGCATCACCTCATTAACAGCTACTAGCGCTGCCCTGTAGGTGAACCGGCCCGTCTTCAGTGACAGCAGAGGAGGGGAAAGTTCAGCTCCTCACCGCTGGGCTTTAGTAACATTTAGGACACCAAATGTCTTCAAAGAGGGGGACAAATATTTATCGCCCACCCCGAATTCTTCAATGATATGAAGCTGAAGTCAGAGATTTGCTTCTTGTTCAAATCTTCCTGTTCCATCTTAAATAGAGAACTGCTGCACTATTTAAGGTGGACCAGAAAGTTAGCTAGCTAGCTACTGAGACATTACTATTAGCAATTTTTTATGCTTGTTATGAAGAAAAGGACAATAACACACTGGAACGACATTAAACTAAGCTAATACAGTGGCTTAACAGAGAAAAGTCTCACATTTATTTAGTCGCTTGGGCATCCATCTTGCTGTTTTTCCTTTTTTTTAATTAATCATAACTCTTGTATGTTAGGCCTTGTAGCCCTAACACTTCGCCCTGCTCCTCTATCTCAACAAGAATTGGGACACCCTACCTCCTAGAAGGGCTGAGTGGAAGGGGACAGGGCTGAAATGGGATTGGGCCTTAATGTTACACGCTGATTTTCAGACTTCGGGGGTACATTTGCTTTTAAATCTTTTTTAAAAACATGTTGGACATTCATTTTAGAGACGCAACAATTAACAACTTGTATTATATCATATTGCATCATAAGTAGTGTGTTAGCTTGAGGCTAATACATTAACTTGAGGCTAACACGTTATTTTGTGGCTGATGACTTGGATCCAGTCTGCCCTGCGATGAACTGGCAACCATAGGCTCCAGCAACACCCCCCCCCCCCGCAACCCTGAGGGAGGAGCGGCTTAGAAAGTGTGTGTGTGAGTGTGTGTGAGTTGGATCTATCAGACTATATGGCGCAGCTTTTGTTTCAAATGTTGTTCTTTCATAATTTGAATGCTGTAATAAACCGGCACTCCTTAATTTTGCTGTACTGATAAAAAATGTCCCACTGTTATTGCATTGAATAATGATATTTGTGAACCATTAAGAACACCAAACAAAATAAAAGGCAACGACATTTGAAATAGGGGTAAAAACCGTATAAATCTGATAGGCTGCTGAACTATCGCTTTAATGTGATTTATCTGGCCTTGACTTTGCTCCTCTTTTTAATCAGGATGTTTTGAAATTCTTCTCTTTATCCTTTATGGTGGAGCTTTTGTCATATCTGTGAAGTGTTGTGTCTCAGGCTGGGCTGGTTGCAGAACACAGTAAGATGCTTTGGGCTAGAAAGTAAAACAGACAGACATGGAGCAGGGGGGCAGGGGGGCAGGGGAGGTTGTCGACGAGAATGTTTTTGGGGTTTTTGGAGAAAGAGGTCGCACGACCAAGCTGCGTGACCCACTCAGCGGAGCTACAGCCTCAGGCCATACAGATGGTGGTGTCTGGGGTCAGACGCATGAACTCCAGTAGGCTGGGGCGAGAGAGGGGGGTAAAACAGAGAGTGAGAGAGTGACTAAAGCCCATGTTTAGAACTAGGAAGTCTTCATACATTTTCTCGCATAGTGCACTTCTTCTCCTGTCTCCTCTCTAGTGCTGTCTATATTTGGCACTGTGAACCAGTACAGTAGGAGCTTTTATAAATATCTGGCCTGGCTCATTTGGGTTGGGAGAGAAGGGGGTGGGGGTGCTACATATACACAGACTAAAAACAGGTCAGTACATTCACATTATCAAGTTTTACACACACTCTGTCCACTGTCTGGTCACCTGCTTAGCTGTTTACTTCCTGCAATCCACTTTTGTTCATTTTTTTTAGTGTTTGCCAAGTGCATTAACATTTTTCTCATCATATGTTCTGGTTCCAGCGACTATACCCTGACCTTGAAATCTTATCACACTGCTGACCTCTGCTTCCAAAACGGAGAAGGAATCTGGTCCTTAATCCCACGTGACGGGCAGGAACACTGGCAGTCTCTTCAGCGAGCCATTAGGAGGAAAGTGTGGAACGGCATTGACATTCTTGAAGCCTTATCAGCACCATGCAGCCTCACATTCACCTCCACTGCCAGCAATGGCCTACAGCACTACTTATGCCAGACATGACTAACATAACCAATGGGTTTCAGGGACTTATCACTATATCTGACATTGGCATTCAAGCATACTGGCTTTATCCTGTGTCTAGTATTTCATTAGACGGCCTTCATCACTAAATCATGTCTGAAACAGGACTAACGCATCAGAAATTAAACCAAAACAAACCAAAATCATACCGTTTTCTACTTTCCCCAAATGTACTGGCTAATCAATAAGCCTACGTTCACATTACCAGGTCGAGGGGCATCAGTCTGACTTTCTGCCCTAATGTGACTCAGATGTGATGTTTTCAGGGCTGTGTGCAAGTCTGATCTTTTCAAAACTGACCTGAGCTACTTTCACATGTGGTCCTACATTGAACATGTATCCAATTCATGGCCATGCGACCTTAATGTGATGCTCAGATCGGAATTCATGTGCTTTTTCCCCCCACTGTGCGTGCGCCATCATTCAGCGTTACTCTGGCAGCAGCGCCAAATAGAAGTTAAAGCCTGTAAACGGTGGAAAAGCAGCTCATCTCACCTTTTTCTCCTTCGTCTGGCTCTAATAATGAAGCTGAGAGCTGATCAGAGTTAATGATCTTCTCAGCGAAGCTCGTTCTGCTCGTTAGTTTGTGCTGATGATGCAGTGATTCAGTCACGTGACGTTACTGAGTAGGAGGAGCTCATGAGGGTCAGTTCAGGAGCCGGTTCATCACATTAATGATGGATTTGAGTCACTTACCTAAACGAGTGTGAACCATCGTGCCAGAGAGATCGGACCTGAGCAAAAAATCTGATTTGAGCAACGAGGCTTGTAATGTGGACGTAACCTAAGAGTGGTTTGATATGATATGGCGCATTTTAGAGAATCTACCCAGCTTCGATTTCTTTACAATACAGGTATTACAACGTCTAATGTAAACAGTCGTTTTATTTACTATCCAAAACGAACAATGTACTTACATGTGTCTTAAACAATGTCTCAAGCAGTGTATTCAGAACCATTCTGCATAACAGATACCTGTGAGGGAGCTTTTAGAGGCGTTAAACTCTTCAGACGTCTGGTTCCTATCACCACCATTCTGACTCTGTCATTTTCTATAGAATAGAGCATTTCACACCAAACCAAACCACTGTGAATGACTCTGCAGACATTTTGAGAAATCGGTGGAATTGCTCTTTAAACTGTACGTTTCAATTCCTCATTTTCAGTTTTTTCGCTGTTGTTGGAACAAAACCTCGTATCTCCAAAACGGGAACTTTACAGGAGAAGGAAAAACCTACTTTACTTTGAATGGAAGTCAATGGAACCAGAATTTTTCCAAGTCATTTTACGCCGTTTCATTTGGTCCATTCACCACGAAGTTTACACACAATGTAAAGGACAACAGGCAACAATTACAAAATATGTCAAAAAGTGAAAAACGACAAAAAGGGAGATACAAGGTTTTGTTTCCGACAGCTGCGATAGCTCCATAACTTCATAGGAGTTTGGTGGTTTGGAGTTTGGAGCTTAATAATGTGTAGTAGCTACTAAATAATAAGTCTTAAGATTAATAACTGGATGATTACCATCCAGTTATTATGGTCGTATGAGCTGAGATGAAAGTCCTCAGCGTGGAGGACTTAAATGTGACGTGACGGAAAGGTCTGTTGTGGAAATGGAGTTAAACACGCACCGTCATAGACGCGTGGCAGGTGGGATTTATCGATCTCAATCTCAATCTCAGTCATGGCTGTGTTGATGCTGTGGTCACAGCTTCATGGTCCTCTGTGGAGAGAAATATCAAACACTGAAAGGCATTTTTTCACAGACACACCTTCTGTTTACTGGGTCCAGCTGACGATGCAGGCGAATGTATTTCTCTCTCTAACACTGACACATACAGGCTCTTCATATTTCTGATCTCCTCAAATTCCTCATCAATACTTTCTCTACTGAGCATGTTTATGGCATGCTCATGAGAACAGGTCTACAGACAGTCATTTGCCAAAAATGGTCATTTCTACTAAATCAAATGCATTCATAAAGCAAGCATTTTAGCACTGACTATTACATGTGAGCCGATAACAGTAACAGTTCGCCCTTAATTCGGTCAGTGGCAGTTTACTGTACCATAATAAGACACAACCAGCATCTAAATCAGTCTTATTCTCCAGTTTGTCATTCGAATTTTCCGTTCCACCTTAAACGGCGCAGCAGCTGCATTCTCCTCTACGGGCGTTGGAATGTAACGACAGGATTTAAGGTGGAACGGGAAATTCAAACAAGAAGCAACTTCAGCTCTGTAAGCACAGCAGCTATAATTCACCTCGAAAGAGAGAAAGTGGTTAAAAATGTGTTTTCACCTCAGAAAAGTCGGTTCACTCGTCTGCTCCTCAAGCGGAGGTTTGTTTTGCTCCTTTACTCGTCGCACATCATCGACCGGCACCGAGACCTGAGGAGCATCCACAGCTCGTCCGAACCGAGCCGAGATTTTTACCACGCACGTGTCAAAGCGCCCAGACAGCGGCAAAACCTCTGAACGCTCATTCAGACGGGCTGCGTACAGAAACCGAACAAACAGCGAGACAAATGTCTAAACGCGGCGGCGAGGCGCTCTAAAGTGCGCTGGAGCTGAAGGGACGACACAAAGGCGAAGCGGCAGAAGTTGTTGCTGTTGTTGCTGCGGTCTCGGTGTAAACAGCGCTCTGTGCGCCCCCTGCTGGCCATCGTGAGAATGACCCGTGGCTGGTCTCAGCAGGTCGACCCTCACTGAACTTCCCACAACAGTAAATCACTTTTACTGGATAAAGTATCACGGATCATTAAGACAAGACCAGAGAGGCCTTGAGGTAGTTATAATTTTCTGGATTATAATTTTGAGATAACGAGTTAATTATCTTGTTATCTCAAGATAATAAAATTGCTATCATGGAATAACAATTGTCTATTTATTTAGTTATCTATAAATAGATAAATGTTATCTTGAGATGTTACCAGATAACAAAACTGTTATCTTGAAATACTGAGTTACTTATCTTATCACCATGACAACAATCCAGAACATTACAGCTCATGGCCTTTCCAGACTTCTGTAGATCCTGAAGGAATCCCTTGTTTTTCTCTGTCTGTTTCTAGCAACAGTTTTATTAGTAAACTTTGCCAAAATAATGACCTGGTTTCTTAAAATGCAGCCTGACTTTATTATATCAAAATAAGGGCTCATCACTAAATAATGATTGATGAAATTTTTAGTTTTATATATATATTAATTACATGCTTCGTAAAAATATCCAGAACGTCACTATTTCAAGAAACTAAATGTAAATTTTGATTAGTTATTTTGACCCAGTACGCTGTTAGAAATAAAGGTTCTGTGCAGGTACATCTTCTGTTCATCAAGGTACAAACAGTGCAAATGTTCCCTCAAAGCTCCAGCAGTGGTTTTAAGGTCTGATTGTGATCCTTAAATCAGTTTTTCCAGGTGAAAAGTTCGTATTTGTTCCTTTTCATAACCAAATATTTTAAAGCAGTAGAATAAAAGCCTGGAGGCGAGGCGGGGTGTGTGGAGTCAGTACAGCTTAGAACAGATAATTTCAGTGGATTATGGTTCAGTTATGTTCCCTGACTAAAGGTACTGAGATGTACCTTTGAGGGTCCCACCCCAGTGACAGTTTAGGACCTTTATTGTGAGTGTGTGGGGTATTATTCAGAGACACTAAGCCAAAATATCGACAAGACAATAAATCGATTTATGAATTAGATGCTACTGCTTTGTTGAAACTGTTATTTTGTCATATCTGTGAAGTGTTGTGTCTCAGACTGGGCTGGTTGCAGAACACAGTAAGACGCTTTGGGCTAGAAAGTAAGACAATAAGACAGTTTCTACCTCTCACCAAACAAAACTCAGCACCAGAGACAGAGGTTTGAACAGACACAGAGAAGTTCTCACAAACATTTCTAATAGAGTGAATGGCTGAGCCCCATAGTGCCCCCTGTTTACAGCCCAATCTACGGGTTAACTGCTGTCATCGTGCATAAATCCGTGTTTACTGTGTGTCAGAGCTTACTGAAGTAGTTCGTAGCACTCGTCATAGGAACCAAAGGCAGTGAATCACTAGAACATTTGTTGGAGGTCATATATTTAAAATGACACGTCCACAAGCAGCTGGACTCATTTAATCTGGTCTGTTGTTTTATTCAGGACCCCTCTATAAAAAGTAAGAGGTCCTACCATTAAATAAATAAATAAATACATAAATATTGGGGCAGTCTTGGGCTAGAGGTTAGGGAACTGGAGTTGTGGTGTGACTGAGGAAGACACCTAACCCCCAATTGCTCCCCGGGCGTCGTGAATAGGGCTACTCACCGCTCCGGGCAAGTGTGCTCACTGTCCCCTAGTGTGTGTGTGTGTGTGTGTGTGTGTGTGTGTGCAGTCACTCATGGATGGGTTAAATACGGAGGTGAAATTTCCCTGTTTGTGGGATTAAAAAGTGTCTCTTAATATATCTACGTACGTATGTACACACACACACACACACACACATATATATATATACATACATACACACACACACACACTATATTGCCAAAAGTATTCACTCACCGATCCAAATCACTGAAGGTGATTCCAATCACTTCCATGGCCACAGGTGTATAAAGCCGAGCCCCTCGGCCTGCAGACTGCTTCTACAGACATTAGTGAAAGAATGGGTCACTCTCAGGAGCTCAGTGAATTCCAGCGTGGTACCGTGATCGGACGCCACCTGTGCAGCAAGTCCAGTTGTGAAATTTCCTCACTACTAAATATTCCACAGTCCACTGTCAGTGGGATTATAACAAAGTGGAAGCGATTGGGAACGACAGCAACTCAGCCACGAAGTGATCGGCCACGTAAATGACAGAGCGGGGTCAGCGGATGCTGAGGGGCATAGTGTACAGAGGTCACCAACTTTCTGCAGAGTCAATCACTACAGACCTCCTAACTTCATGTGCCCTTCAGATCAGCTCAAGAACAGCGTAGAGAGCTTCATGGAATGGGTTTCCATGGCCGAGCAGCTGCATCCAAGCCTTACATCACCAAGCTTTCCTGTTCCAACATGACTGCACACCAGTGCACAAAGCAGGTCCATAAAGACATGGATCAGCCAGTTTGGTGTGGAGGAACTTGACCGGTCCTGCAGAGAATCCTGACCTAAAGTTGATAGAACACCTTTGGGATGAATTAGAGTGGAGATTGTGAGCCAGGCCTTCTCGTCCAACATCAGTGTCTGACCTCACAAATGTGCTTCTGGAAGAACGGTCAAAAATTCCCATAAACACATTCCTAACCCTTGTAGAAAGCCTTCCCAGAAGAGTTGAAACTGTTATAGCTGCGAAGGGTGGGCTGAGATCATATTAAGCCCTATGGATTAAGAGTGGTTTATATGTGTGTGAGGCCAGACAAGCGAATACTTTTGGAAATACAGTGTATATACATGCATACATACACATTCCATATATATATACACACACACACACACACATTTTCTCTCCCTCAGCGTTGCGGGGGGGTGCTGGAGCCTATCCCAGCCGTTATCGGGCGGAAGGCAGGATACACCGTGGACAAGTCACCAGTCCATCGCAGGGCAGACAGACAGACATTCACAATCACACACACACTCACACCCAGGGGCAATGTAACATGTCCAATCAGCCCGACTGCATGTCTTTGGACTATGGGAGGAAACCGGAGAACCCAGAGGAAACCCACGCAGACACGGGGAGAACATGCAAACTCCACACAGAGAGGACCCTTGTCACCCAGCCGGGGATATTATACATACATACACACACACACACACACACACACACACACACACACACACACACACATATATATATATATATATATATATATATATATATATACAGTGGGGAAAAATTATTTAGTCAGTCACCAATTGTGCAAGTTCTCCCACTTAAAAAGATGAGAGAGGCCTGTAATTGACATCATAGGTAGACCTCAACTATGAGAGACAAAATGAGGAAAAAAAATTTAGAAAATCACATTGTCTGATTTTTAAAGAGTTTATTTGCAAATAATGGTGGAAAATAAGTATTTGGTCAATAACAAAAGTTCATCTCAATACTTTGTTATATATGCTTTGTTGGCAATGACAGAGGTCAAACGTTTTCTGTAAGTCTTTACAAGGTTGGCACACACCGCTGCTGGTATGTTGGCCCATTCCTCCATGCAGACCAGTGATGTTTTGGGGCTGTCGGCAGGCAACACTTTTTTCCCCCACTGTATATATGTACATAAAAATAAACAGAAAATAGCAAAGAGCTTTTGCTTTTCATCTACAGTATATGTTTAAAAGATTTAGAGAATCTGGAGAAAACTCTAGGTAAGGGACAAGTATTTACTAGCCGTGATATTTGGGCCATCAGGCAGCACTGCATTAAAACCAGACAAGGTTCTGTAGTGGAAAATCACTGCATGGGCTCAGAAACACTTCTGAAAACCACCGTCTGTGAAAACAGTTTGTCTGTGCATCCACAAATGCTGTTAAAACTCTAAAACGCAAAGAAGAAAGCATATATAAACAGGATCCAGAAACACTGCCACCTTCTCTGGGCCCAAGCTCATTTAAGATGGACTGAGGGGAAGTGGAAAAGTGTTCTGTGGTCTAACGAATCAAAATGGAAATGTATCCTCCGGGCTAAAGACCACTCAGCTTCTTATCAGAGCACAGTTCAAAAGCCAGAATTCATGATGGTGTAGGGGTGCATTAATGCAGATGGTGTGAATGACGTGCACATCTGTAACAGCATTGCTCCGTATTAAGAGTCTGGAAGCTAAAGTGATTTACCTGCAGTCCAGAACTGAACCACTGATTTGGCACATTATGAAAACAGCAATTGGTCTACTCTGTTCCAAAAAATTAGTATGGTTAAAAGAAGAGAAGATGAAACACAGTGGTAAACATGCCTCCATCCCAACTTTTTGGAACATGTTATTGGCATCAAAATGGGCATATATTTTTCAAAAAACAATAACATTCATAAAAGTACCCTAAAATAAATGATTTTCTATATATTTAACTTATGACTATTCTATTTTAGATTTGGATTTAAATAGACTAACTTAGTCCATATACAAATCTAAGATCTGAAACTGCAGTTTGAACTAATTCAGTAGAATTGCTCATTTAATAAATACTTATTTGCATTACTGTGTTGGGTATAACGGACACCCAAACCAAAGCTGGCCCAAAGGGCAAAAGACTTCCATAGCAAACGTCATTAAAAAAATAAAAAAAATAAAAATAAACAGCCTCTACGTCACAAGTCCTAAAAACAGAAGCGCCAGCCTGTGAGACATAAATCTTAGGAACCTCTTAAGGAAATTAATGAAGTGGGCAGTTTGCCAGGAGTCTTGCCCATGAAACTCTGTGATACAAACTGCTCGCTCACACCTGCGCTCACTGGATTTATGAAGGTGGCTGAATTACACAGCAGAGTGGTAAAAATGCAGAGCCCAGCCTGACGTCCGTGTTTTATTGATCCATTTATTCAAGCCATCGGCTGGTGCAGAGCTGGATTTACAAGCAGCAGCACATGCGGATCTAAAGAAGTGGAGAGGACAGAGACAGAGAGAGAGAGGGGTGATGTTAGGGCTGGACAGGTGCTTTGACACCTCACTGCGAGTGGGGTATATAAGGGCTGGGTAGAAACAGAGATATTTAGCTGAGGCCTTCTGCCTGACAGATAGACTGTCCATCTCCAGTTGAAGCCATGCTGTGTAAACTGCTGCTGTCCTGCGCTCTCCTTCTAACAGCCCTGGAGCCTCTCCTCGGGCACCCCATCGCCCACTCTGCCGACATCATGTCCTACGCGGGGCCTGGTGAGTGCTGCAGCACATGACTTGCTTTTATGGAATCATCTACTACTACAATTATTTGAAACCAGTGCAGAGTATTACAATCATGTTAGAATCATTTTATAGTCATTTTATATATATATATATATATATATATATATATATATATATATATATATATATATATATATATGCAGCAATACTGTTTTTGTATTATTCAAAACTGATCAGAAACTTTTAAATGATAATATTTTAAATCTGACATGTTGTTTCTACAGTGTCTGTAGAAGAGGACCAGCTGGTCAGTCCAGAAGAACTGTCCTATTCTGACCAGGTGTATTTGTCCCAGGGCTACCCTGCACTCCTTACAGGAGATATCAGCAGAGAGGGTGAGCCAAAAACATTATGACTAGTCTTATAACAAATGCTTTATTTTTTATGCTGTTTCACGTTTTCGTCTAATATGGCTGTATCCCTTTAGCTTCACAGCATTGTTGTTAAATATATTTGGCTTTACATGCTTTATTTGAATGCACTCCATCCAACTAAATCAACAGCTGTGCAGCCCATATTCTGTAGTCTTTCCACTCTTTGCCCTTATTACATCTTCCACTCATTTCAGGAGATTCGCTTTCAGTTTCTCGAAGAAATCTGCAGAGCTATTTCTCACACCTCTAAAGTTCAGTCTTGGAAGTTGGTTTGCATTCTCTGCTTTTCACGATCCCAAACACAATCAGTGATGCTGACGTCCAGTCCACCGTTCGGAGAACATCAGCAGATTATTTGCTTGATTTGAAAGTTTCTTTTTCACAGCTACACATCCTTTCAGACCCATAGCGCCGAGTCGTCTTCTCACAGTGGAAGGATGGACAGAAACACCGGTGGATGTTTTCAGATCTGAAGCAGCTTGATTTTCTCCTCTCTCTCAAAGAGGAAAGCTTTAAGTGCTGATTATCTGATGGGGACGGTTTTGATGGATCTACCATGTCTTCCAGGCCAAATAATGTTTGAACAGTTTTGGAAACTCCTGCCTTTTTATTTTAGTTTTTCATACTCTCCTTTGATTCTCCCCTTCCTTATGCAAGTAACTTATACGTAATTTTATCTGAAAGCAAAAAATAACTTCTACTTATAGGTCGGTTTGACTAGATATTAAATGAAAAGTGGTCTCTGACGTTCATACTGTACGTGTATCTTCCTGTATTTCAATACAGGCTAAAGTTCTATATATTCTGTACATTGTTAACGATCCAAAGGTGAATGAACGTCAGTGTTGAATGAACTCATTCGTGTTCATTAGCTGCACACAAACGAACATGAGATCACTCACCACTGGAGATTTTACTGTGTAGTACTACATTGTCATCAAGACAACTGTGGGGTTAGTAATTAATTACATTTACTCAGTTACATCTACTTAAGTAAAATGCTATTACTTTTACTTCAATGCATGTAAACTAAGGCTCAGTGCGGACTCACTGCAGAAGGACGGACTGTGCTGCTCTAATGACCTTTTTGTCTGACAGGTCTCAGAACAGCCAGCTTCATCCCAAGCCAATCGGTGAAAGACGTAAGTGAAAATCTGCATCAGTGCTGAATTTCTATAGTGTAAAGCCTTCCAAGACGAGTAGCGGCTGGGAAGGGGGATAAACTCCTCATTAACACCCCTGACTTCAGGAGAACTGCTGGTGTTCACATCTGGACATGTGACAGTATTATTCAGAATGATGAAAGCTTATGAAAGTTGTAGTGCAAGTATATCTTAAAACACTCAAATTCAAAGCCTGTAAAGTGATGTACAAAGAAATCATGTCAGTGGCTACCGATACCAGATCCTAAGGTATTCAGTCGTCTGGTCTTGTCTTGCAGGTCATGCTGGAGAAGCCTTTGTTGAACCCCCTGAGCCAATTCCTGGGTGGCAGGAAGCAGTACCGGAAAAGGGGAAGCAATACAGAGTGCTTCTGGAAGTACTGCGTCTGAAAAAAAACAAAACATCCACACACAGAGACACGCATATTGCACATGTACAGCAGCACACGCTCACATACACAAATGACTGATGCAAAAACGTGCTGAAGTAGAGAATGTGTATACTTACTGAATTATCTAGATGCTAACTTATTTTGTACACCTACTTTGGCACAGGTGTAAATATGATACAATATTTGAGTGTTAAATGTTAATAAAGTTCTATGTTTCAAGATTGTCTGCACCCCCTGCTTGTAACAATTTTCTTTCAGATATTCTCTCAATACAGAAAAATATCTAGGATATATTTACAGATATTCACTAGACCAGTGTGTCTTAAACTGGTCAGACAGGGACCAGATGGTCCACGTTATTGCTCTGACCCAACTCACAAAACACAGGGATGTAGACCGTCTGGGGGTCCCTCTAGACCAGTTTAAGACCCACTGCACTAGACAACAAACTAACTTTTAGTGTAGGCATGAGCAGGGAGCGTTTCAAGTCACTGTGGTCTTTTATTTGTCATTTTTTTCAAGGTGTCACAAAATACTTCCCTGAATTCAAGACAAAAATGGATTTTTTTCGTCTTTTTTCCTTTTTCTGTACGCCAATTTTTTGTAAAATACATAGTACTGTTATATACATTTATTTTGGCTAAAAACTGTACAAAAACAAAAAAAACCCTATTTCTGTTCGGCCATAAAACTGTAGAAAACAGCATTCGGCATCGTCGGCACTGATAGTGTGCATTCCTCTATATGGCCCACCTCTCACGATTTCAACACCAAGGCCATACAATTAGAATGCCTCACCATGACCGACAGACCATGGACACACACTAAACACCAATCTGGGACAAGAGGGGAAACCACAGAGAACAAACTCATGAGAAGACGAGAGATTTCATGTGGAAAAACACGCCTTTTTTGGCATAACATTCCAATAAATAAAAAATGAAGAATTGGGTGGAATCTTAATAGGGAATTTTGTTATGGCATTTAAACGACTCTTGCACTTTGCGTTTTATCGACCGTAGACGGCGAAAGCAAATAAACATGGACACAGTGTTGCTACCACTTCTGTGAAGCACCAGAAACTACTTAATAGCTAATGGCTCCCCCTTGTGGAGAATCTCCAGCAAGTGCATTTCAAGCCAGGTCCATGAAGTGCTTTGCATGTTAAAAAATAAAAACAGGTGAAAAAGGTACAGAGTTGAGCCATAATGCTGGTTGACTTGTTGCTGCGTTTGTCAGTAGGGGGCATGTGTGATAAAGTCCAATGCTACATTTTCTGCTTCAGTTCGTTAAGATACTTAACAAAACTGTGCAAAAAACATGATTTAACGGGAGAATTATCTAGCTGTTGTGGGATTTGTAGGACTACTGTGAGATATAAATGCTTTCTGCCTTTTTATTGAGGGGGGATCCTTGAACCATCTCATTACAAAACAGTGTTTGAGATGCTGTGAGGCCATTGTCAGGGTTTCTTCTTCAAGTTCTCCGCTCTGTATTTTGCTACCAACTGAACCCGGCTTTCACCAGAAAGGGCTGACTGGTGGGACAATAAAACACTGCAGGTAAAAGGGCTCCCAATTAGGGTACTAATGACTGAGTCTGTGGAGCAGAACAAAAGTGAAAGCAAAGTCAATGGAGAAATGAGCTAGCACGTTGACTGCAGCAAATTAAGGCCCCGCTTACACGATCTTCTCTAAAAACACATTCCCTCCTGAGTAACAGGACAACACACAGTTTGAGACACCTGCAGGAAAGCTTGTGCGCAGGCGGGGGCTGATGTGGACGAAAAACCAAAAACACACAGAGGTTTCCAGCTGAGGCAGAACACTAGAAAAATAAATCACAGGTTAAAGCAGCAATATACAGTGCATCCTCCACCTCTTATCAGACCCCTCGCTGAGTAAAAAGCACAAATTGGCCAGTGGGAGATGAGATGCTCCTTGCTGTTGGAGCTTTATACGTCTCTTTGAATGTGCACTGTCTAAAGGGAGTATGCAATACATACTTAATTGGAGGGGCCATGAATGGACCAGTCTTTATACTTCCATAGATGTGTCATGTGATCAGGCAGCAAAGCAATTAAAACTGTCCCAACAGCATTCATCAATGCCGTAATGCCCCGCCAACATATCACGCAGGACGCCAAGGATTAAAACCCTGTGTTGGAGAATCGATTCTCCACATAATACAGATGGAGGAATCAAAACTAGAACCATGACAATACAAAAATAGGAATCAGAGAAAAGTAGTTCAAGCATACTGATATAAATACAAATTCACAGTTGTGTGGGTCCATCATTTGGAACAATCGATCACTGGGAAGAGAGTGAAAAAAAATCCCTCTCCCCTGGTCTTCATACAGACCATACAATTGCAAACCTGGAATGGGCCTTGTTCTTTGTTTTATAAGGTCCCAATGGTGAGGACGCCCCTCAAATTGCATCTGTGTGAAGACTGAATGCTTCTAGTAGCACAGAAACGCAAACTCTGCCTCCTCTAAACTCCTTTGTGACTGGATAAACATGATTGCGTAAAAGGAGAGAAGAAGGTCTGTCTGGTTGAGGGAGGGAGCGGCGCTTGGTTGGTCAAGTGCTGGAGTAAAATGGAATGGGGAGGGGTGTCAGGTGTCAGAGGTGGGTGTGATGTCCTCTGTGGGGCAGTTCTGAGGGGACGAGCTGTCTGGAGTCGTCAGGTCCGGAGAGTCAGCTGCCACTTCACCTCCCTCCAATCCAGCAGTGTTGCAGCTGACACAACCCTTAAAATAACAAAGTAGACAGTTTCACTCACTCAGTGGAAAGTAACAAAGTAACAGAGCAACAACTATATTGCTATACAAACTGATCACCTGATCACCTAAATCCCTACACAGTGTAGCATTAAAGCTACATATTCCCAAAAAGTCAAATTTACACCCAAATATAACATATTTAGCTTGCGTCTTTAGTTTTGCACTGGAGCTACTAGGCTAATGCAAATAATATGTAATAAAGTGTATTACCCTTGCCTTAAACCAAGTTGAGTTGTTAATACAGCTATCCATCAGAAAGCAAGTTTAATATATTCTATAATTATATTACGTAGTATTCTGAAACACCGTGTAGTTTTTTCAGCCTTGCTTTCATCGTCCAGATACATCATTAGAATGATGTGTTCCCAGTATTCAAATCAGGAAATCTTACTTTAGAAATTACTCAATAATCCCTGCATGACAGATTTTTTTCAATTTGGCTAGAATCTCCCTTTAAGTAACCTCAAATTAATTTGCCTATATGACATACTGTGATCTATAAAATATAGGCTTTACTGAATGGCAGAATTTGTAAGCGTCAGCTGTCATGAAGAGTGTTTGTCAATTTTATGCCATTTCCATCTCAGCAAGTGTAATGACAACGGATGCCCAAAACAAGCCTTTATACACTCACCGGCCACTTTATTGGGTACAATTGCTTGTTAACACAAATAGCTAATCAGCCAATCACATGGCTGCAACTCATTTAGGCTGCAACTCATCATGCAATGCATTTAGGCATGTGGAGGTGGTCAAGACAACTTCCTGAAGTGCAGGCCAAGCATCAGAACGAGGAAGAAAGGGGATTTAAGGGACTTTGAATGTGGCGTGGTTGTTGGTGCCAGACGGGCTGGTCTGAGTATTTCAGAAACTGTTGATCTACTGGGATTTTCACACACAACCATCTCTAGGGTTTACAGAGAACGGTCAGAAAAAGAGGAAATATCCAGTGAGTGGTCAGTTGTGTGGACGAAAATGCCTTGTTGATGTGAGAGGTCAGAGGAGAATGGGCAGACTGGTTCCAGATGATAGAAAGGCAGCAGGAACTCAAATAACCAACCAGAATCTCTGAGGAACGTTTCCAACACCTTGTTGAAAGTCTGACACGAAGAATTAAAGCAGTTCTGAAGGCAAAAGGGGGTCCAACCTTTTACTAGCAATAAAGTGGCAGATGAGTGTAAATCTATTTATATTTCTGTTTATTTCACTTGCCATGAAAAGCTTATGTAGGTTTTGTGTAGTCTTAGGTACGCTGTCCTTCAGCGTTCCCAAAATGTTTGTCATACAGTATCACACTACATATGAGGCAAGAGGACATGACAATTTGATTAACATGACTTAACATGAACTGCTTGTTTTTCTGAATATTGTAACTTTTCAGATAATGAGTTATGGTTCTTAGAGGGCAGCTACTATTACGTATAAAGCAGATCACATAAACTACTATTAGTTTTCACTTATTGTTAGCTAGAGTTGTAAGAACTATTTCTTTAATGCACTTCAGCATTATTCAGAGCAGAGATGCACCAATACTACTTTTTCCCTTTCCGATATGATATTTGATCCTCAAGTACCAAATACCAATTCCGATTCCATTACTATCTCTAAGCTAACTACTCAACAGGTACCTATAAATATTTAAAAAGCTGTGTTCTGCTTTAAATAGACCCATTTTAGATGCGTAAGAAACCTATCAGTGGCTTATCATTCACAGCGAAGAGGCGTTCTTGAATGAGAACTGTATTTAACAACTGAAGTAAATAAAAAATTTTATAATTATCAAAATACTAATATAGAGAAACCGGTAGTGTGTATGCACATTTCATGTCTGAACTGCCCAAATCGTTTGTTCATGTGCGTTCCATGCGCTCATGCTTTCATCTACAAGTGTTAATGTCTATATTTGTATACGTTTCATGTCTATATTTGTATATTTGTATACGTATGTGTATATAATAACCTACAATCATATTACTGCATATCTCACTTTATGTATATATGTATATTATATACTATATATTCAATATGTGCATTCCTGTATATAAACTTAATACACAGATATATAGATACATATAACACTGCATATATAACACTGTATATTTTATATTGTATGTTTCATATTTTATATTACATATTACATATTTCACATTTCACTTGTACACACATGTATATAACAGTTATATTTATGCACTGGTCACTGTTACCACCGCACTTTATGTAAATAATGTTATATATTGCACTTCTGGTTAGATGCTAACTACATTTCATTGGCCCTGTACTTGTACTCTGCACAATGACAATAAAGTTGAATCTAAACTAATATCACAGTCATTCATGCTACAAATAGGTTGACCTTCAGGTTTTCAGCTTAATGCAAGGCCAGGCCACAGAGCAAACTGTTGTCTGATGTAGCTGATCAACAGAGGTGAACTGCAGGCGGTGCAAGAGAAAAGACTTGCATAATACCTTCCCTCAAAATACTGGAGCTTCGTGTTTTGCAGTCAGCACATTTTACTACTAGACTCAAACTAATCACACAACACGAACCCTTTGCTTGCATTGACATCAATACTATATTTACAGTATGGTATTGGTCCCACACTAGTTTAGAGTATTGTGGAGACTTAACCCTTTTACTGTCATACGAAGGCTAAAGCAGAGAGCTAACAGCCAATCATTTCCAGCGATCCAGCTGTGTGTTTGGTGCGGTATTTCTTGGTTGTGGGATGTTAGACTTGGTTTCTCTCACTCTGGCTACTGATGGCAGGTTCCTCTGAGTGTTCTGTATTATCAACCCTTTGTTGATAATATGAAGGCAAAAAGCAGAGCAATAATATCAGGATTTTGGGTGTTTTTCCGAGCCGAATTACTCTGATTGATGTTGATCTACTGTGCTATCAGTCTGCTGAATGTCATGACATGCGTCATGTCTCTTAAAGCGTTCGCAAGTAATGAAAACTAGAAGTTACCTTCTAGTCTTCTAGGGTTCTAAGGGTTAAGGAGCTCCTTACCTGCGTGTTTATCTCCTCCGGGACAGTGCGTCGATGGATCCAGGAATGCACCTCAGCTAGCTCCTCCTTCTGCTCCTGACTGAACCAAGGCTGCATGGGCTGCAACAGCAGCAGCTTCTCCCTGTCCTCCTTCAGGACTTGGGCCTGGTCCCTGCACAGCGACACACACAAAATAAACCCCATGGTCACATGCACAAGCACACACATTCAAGCACAATCTCTCTGCACCACAGCACACAAACATGACAACCAGTGGCGCTCAACTTTCAAATACAAGTGTCAGAACAGACAAGAGCTCTGTGGGCTTCAGCCTTGGGTCTACTTCTCCATCCACAAACTGTGCTCATAAAACATCAAGTCACCTAGCCAGTGGAACAGTGGTAGTCTCATTGTAAGCCATCACCTGAAATCACCTACCTCAGGGTAACAGGGTGGACAGTGCAATGAGACAACTAGCTTGGAGAGAACTACCTCGACGAGTGTGACTGGCAGCGCTAATTCTTTCTCCTGTGGACAGAGATGGCCCAGACAGTAATGTTCCTCTCATGGTCTTAGAGGATTGAGAGGGGAACCCAGGTGAGGTGAGAGGCTGCCTGGGACTTGGTACCTGGGATGGATCTGATAGGTCATCATGACTGGTTCTGGGGTGTGTTGGATCATGGTCCACAGGGAGCTCTCCACACACTTTTCATAGGTGGTGCGCTCCTGTGCCTCCTGGCTCTTCCTGGCCTTCCTTGAGGTGTCCGACGAGTCATTACTGGCAAAGTACTTGCTGCTGTTGCTGCTCCCTACATGAGAGAAAGGTGTGACTCAATGAATTTACAGTTCCTTATACAAGCAGAATACAAAATGCATAGTGTATGAGACTGGGGTGTGCAACGCATTTAAATCAAGACAGTTTGGAGAAAAAAAAATCATATCTACTCCCCCATCAAATGTAGTAGATCAGTCAAGATATGTTTGGTGTCCTATAGTTCAATTCAATACTTTTACACTGAAGTCCAATGTAGATAACAAGAAAAGGTTCACACCAACCAAGGAGCATCACGCAAACTACAAACCTAAATCATCACAGACCTGCCTCAAACCAGTTGTCAAGTATTTGCATAACTGCAAGTAGATTTGTTCATGTGGTTCCAACACTGTATTATTATATATTATATTTATAATGTACTATAAAAATGGAAAAACAGCAAAAACAATGATACCAGCCATCTTAAAGCCTGAATTCTATCCATACCTTTGTACATTCTTATAGATAAGACTATGCCATTATGCCTTTGTTAACTGAGTAAATTTGGGATAAGGGGAAAACTGTGTAAATGTGATTTTTTTGGCCAAAATATTGCTTGAAATCAAGGGAAAGTATGTTTCTTGAATTACACCCTGTTCGAATAGTATTTATACTTTGTATTTTTAATTGACACAGTGCTAGATTCTGTTTGTGTCCTGATTTGTACCAGTATGGCTGGTAGAGGTGCCATTTGAACCCAGACCCGAGCCAGAGCCCAGAGACCCTCCAGATTCTCCGGATCCACTCCCCGAGGCATTGGATCCGGTGCCTGAGCGTGCGTCCTCATGCAACAGCAGATCCAACATAACGCTGGAGGTAGACTGAGCATCTTGGTTACCAGACTCACTGGGAGCATCCACCTTCAAAAACAGAGAACAGCTCTTAAAATCTAAGAAGTATAATAAAATATACGAATTTCATTGAATTTATTTTTCCTCTGAAGTGCACATATTTTCTGTATTATGTTTATGCAGTTTTATTTCAATTGTATTTAAAGGAAATTAAAATTTTCCAATAGATGAGTCCTTTAATGATAGGACTATGGTGTGCACGGTGCTGGAGTGGCTTACTCCTTTGGCATGCTGCTCGTGCAGGCTCTCAGGTCGGCCAGTGCTGCTTTGTGGCTCAGTCAACTTGGGCAGCTCCTCCTGCAGCAGGTTAAGCTGCAGTGGACTGCTGGATCTGGAGCTGGAAAAGAGGGCTGTAGGCTGTGCACCGTCCAAGTCTTCCCCTTGCCATGGGGACAAGATTGGGGAGTCCAGCAATGTATTGGGCACTGGGGGCATCCCACTGGGTCCCGCCTGAGGAGAGGTGTCAACCATGGACATGCAAGGTGGCTGGTGGAAGGAAGGATGAGGCCCTATGCCCTGTATGCCTGGTATGCCCTGTGGGTAAACATAGTTGGCAGGATACGGGAGGATGACTGCCACAATAGGGAAGGGGTTCATGACTTGGACAAGTGGCTGCATAGACTGCATCTGCTCAGGCTGCAACACCATGGGCACTGTGCTTGGTGCCTGCTCTGCACCTGGTGGAGCCGCCATGGGATAGTAGGGGGGCTGTACAGGCATCAGCATGGGCGAGATGAAATTGGGCTTGGAAGATTCGGATGAAGAGTTGTTGGGAGCAGGTGAGCAAAGTGGTGGGCACATGCCTGGCCGCGAGACATCACTGTCAGATGAGCACTGTGGCTTCGGCCGTTTGTGCTTGGGCTTGCCTGAGTGGGATGTGTTCCAGCCCCCTACGTTCAGAGAGACCGGACAGTGTGGGGTTAGTCTACAAATGATTTGTCTTCTATTTAGCTTTTAAATGCTTAAAGGCAATTTGTGATTCTTATGCTTATTTGATTTGTGTACAAAGACAAACATGTCGAAAATTTCAAGGCAAAGCCACTTTAGCTAAGAATATATCCAAGAAAAAATAGAGAACCATTACATTTTGTAGTCTACTGAACCTTACTGAAGTCCTATTTAAGCTGGATTAAACCTAGAGAAAGTACTGTAATTTACATAATCATAAACAAAATCTGTGATTTTACTGTTATTGAGGGTGGTGCTTGAAGGGTAAAAGTAATATGAACATTTAGGTCATGTCCTTTCAATCAGGCTATCTGTGGGAATTTTGGGAAACTTGCCATTGTCCTGTTGCAGGTACGAGCTAAAGGGGCTCTCCAAGATACGATGTCTGAAGCGATCCACATACTCCTGCTCCTCTTTCTGGGTGTGTGCTGACAGCACCTCCTTGGTGAGCCCCACTATATGGAATTCTTCCTGGGCTGCAGAGGAGGAGCTAAGAGCTGGCCGAGCAGGGGCTGGAGCTGGGTCAGCTGATTCACTGCCCATTGGTGCATCCTCTAGAGCAGTCACTTCTGTTAAACAAAAAGACAAAAATAAGGTGCAGAAAAAAACAACTAACTTGCTGGACTGTCCAGACGAAGGTAAGTCTTTGTCTAAAAGCATGCTTTCTCAACCTAAACCAAGGACTAGCTTTATTTGATGCTGTAAATTATGAGATGGTATTACTGCAGTACTACAGTTTGTGCATTAACATGTTGCTCTAGTCTGCATTTACATTATCATTTACATTATCACCTGTGTAACTTCACAGGTTTCAAATGAGCAATAGGAAAATTAAGGTATTTCATAAGTATCTAATGTCTTGTTAATAAAATTTTAAATCTACACTGTATGAGTTAGTATTGTTTATAACTGTACTGTATTTACAGAACTGTTCGAAAGTTTTGAGCAACTGGTCATATTAATAATGGTTATTGTACATAAAATAATAACTTGCATGTATGTGTGCATGTATATACAACATAACATGATAGGTCTGATATGTTTTAGGAGGTATGTGGTCACTGACCAGACTCAGGCTGGGGAACGTGCACGATGGTGCTACTGTAGCTGCACTGGCTGGACACAACGCTCATGGCCTTGAGGGTGGGGCCTGGAGGGGAGACATAACTGAGGATGACCTCACTTTACTGAGGATGATGCCATGCACTTACAGGTATAGGCTAAAAGCTGTTTACCATCACGATTGGCTACGTCCTCCAGTGGGGCAGGAGGGGGCTTGTCTTCCTCTGATGTGGAGGAAGAGGAGGAGGCAGCGATGGAGAGAGTTTCACTCTTCCGTTTCAAGGCAGGACCGCTGCAGCTCTCCAAGTACCTGAAGGAAACAAGAGTAAAAATAAAAGGTTACTTTTTCCATTTAACAATAAAGTAAACAATTCAATACTCAGTAACTTTTAATACTACACTATGTTGCGTGTTCTAATCTCACAGTTATTCATTTCTTCAGAAAATGCTTAATGATGCCATTTATAACATATTTAATCACTTATTTGATTAACTTAAAGAGTCTTTGGTGATACTGGCAGCACAGTGACAGTACATTCAGTATCATTATTGAAATAAAAATGATGGCATTGCAAAAACATTATTCCAAGAAGGTTCAGTGTTTACCTGATAATGCTGTCTACGCAGTTGATCTGCTGGTAGGACGGAATGTGCGTCTGCTTCCTGTGCGACTCTTCTAGAGATGCCTGGAGACTCTGCACTTGACCACCACGAGGAAGAGGAGCTTGTGTTTCTGTGGCACACAGAAGGATGATTACAATACACACTCACACAGTGATCAGGCATGTAAACTCCAATTTATTTTTTTAATTCACGATTAATATTTCAGTATGTAGAAACTAGTGATGTTATGACCTGATGTTAAAACCTGCCATGTGACTGTTTTGTGCATTGTCTTTAAATGTGCTAAAGTTTGTCCATTGTGGGTTTTCTTTCATCAATCAAATCAATAAAAAGTTTATATAGTGGTACAGTGATAGTAAACAACCACAAAAAAAATATCATTGTATTGCCCACCTCTAGTAGCACATGCCCCGACACATTTTATTACTGCCAAAGCAGGCATGCACACATCGTAACTGCTCTGGGGCAGATTTTAATGAGTTAAGAGGATAAAGGCTATGACTGTATTGCTGACAATCGATTTATAGTAGAAAAGTAGGAAAAAATTAACCAAAACTGGACAGCAATGCTTAAGAGCTACAGTGGTGTCTGGAGTGTGAATGTACAATATGTGCCTATTGTCTTATCCAACCTGTAGTGACTTTTCCAACAGGTCTCAGCTTTCTCCGAGAGTCCAGGTAAGCCTGCTGTCCACCTCTCTTCACTTTATTAACATTAGCACATATCTGCTGAAGGGTCACCTACAAACAGCACAAACATCACAGCTCTACATTTACAGGAACCAAACCTTCCTCTAAAAAGCTCACAGGATACCAATATCAAACTTTTTTAACGTGTATTGTTGATTTTACAAGCGGAAACACAATTATTGACCGGAATAATACTTTAAAACACTTTTAATTTTTAATATGACTTGCACACTGTATAGAAGTATAGGATAAAAAAAATCATATTTTATTGCATACTGATTGTTCTCACACCCAGTACTGGGTTTTAAGCCGAAACAAAGTTGAAACAAACTTATTTGATAACTAAAAATGAATAAAGAAATAATGTATTTGTTCTTGTGTGCCTATATAAAAAGAAATATGTATTTATTTGGTTTTGCAGCCGTTAGTTTTTTTTATTTTGCACTGCAGTAACTGGTGTTTTTGTAATTTTGTGTTTTGCTATCTGCTTAAAGGAGAGGTTAGTTAGATTACGATGTACACATCCAAAAAAAACCTCTGTACTTGCATCAGATCCAGTCAGAGGCAGAGGTACACTATTTAAATAATAATTTATTGCTTCTCATTACATGTATCATCATGATATCCAACAGCTTTATCATACAACACATTTTATGTCAATATCGTACAGCCCTAGTATTGTATACTCAATAACTCAAAGTTAGATTGTATGTAAAACCCTTTATTAGTGGCAAAGCCCCATACTCACAGGTTCTCTGTGCGAGTCCTCCCACAGATTTCCGTTGCTGTCACTGGAAGAGGCCACGCTGATGTAGTGCTCATGGGAGCCATTGCTTCCCAGGCTGCCATAGCCACTCGAGCCATTGTTGTGGACCGGCTAAGTGACGAAAACAAGTAGGTGATGTTATTATTAGGGCTTAAATTCAAAGTCTGGCCAGATTTGAGTTGGACTGAAACTGAATGTTACAGCTATTTTTACAGACTTGGCTGCATTGATAGATCATGGGGGTATTTGAGCCAGTGATACATGCTTACGTGCATTTAATTGTTGAGAGTTGAGTGTGAGACTGTATTGTTCAGTCCTGCTCTGACTTACCTGCAGGAAGAGCTTGTAGATAATGGCCTGCAGTTCCTTCACATCCTCATGCATGACTAGGGGCTCCACCTTGTTTTGTGCAGCAAACACATCTTCATTCAGAGGTCCCCTGCAGAGACACATTTACAAACAGACAGACATAAGCTTGCATATTATTATCTTTATAGGGGGTTTTCCCAAAGTGCCATGTATTACTGTCCAAAGATACGGCTATAGCTATACATGTATCTAGATTTAAGTGCACATTTAAAATTGTTTATACACATGAATCTTACTTTAAGGGCTTGATCTCACACACACACTAACACTTAAATTAATAATTATAATTAATTATAGTTAATTAATTAATAGTTATTTTATATATAAAAATAAATAAATAAAAAATAAAAAATAAAAAAATCACGGTGATGCATCTTTAGAATATTACAAGACAGATAAAGCAAGACACACACATGTAAAAAACTGTAGCAGGGAGTGAGCAGCGTAATGGGTGTAAGTGCTTGTGGAAGTGTGAGACTTGATATATCTAACGTGTGCAAGCTGAGATTCGCAAACAGATAATTAATACTGTAAGTAGGTTAGGTGACAATGTAAGCATATGTGGGTGCGATAATGCATGTTATGAATATAAAAATCAATATTGCACTAATTTACAGTATGCCCAGCGCTGGTTATAGTCGTTTAAGCATAGGGCTGTGGAGCAGTGGAGTTGTGTTCATTGTGAGTGATGTATTTCCTGAGATTTAGCAATCTTGGCAGTTGTCCTCCTGCAGTTTTCTCAGTTACTCCTTCTCCTTACGTTCTCCAGTGTTTCTTCAATGTTTCACCTTAAAGTGATGCTTAAATACTGCTTAAAACTAGTTGTGAGGCTCCCAGCACTGCAAGAGAACACAGTGTGTGGGGCGTAATGGAGTGACAGGCTGCTTTTAGCGGTGCTCAGTGTACTGTGAATAGCCTGGAGCTGTCCAACACCTTAGCCCCAGTTCCTTAGTTGGCCACAATATAGCTGCTTATTAACCAATTTAGTGGCAGTGTATTTGGAGAGAGTAGTGTTTCTCTGAACAAAACCATTCAGGGCTGTCACCATCCACCAATACAGCATGTTCTTGACTGAGATTAGCACAAGGCTGTAGATAAGGCTGGGACCACATATAGCATTACTGATAATAACTGATAACCACTATGCATTTATGTGAGTTGTCAGTGTGCTGCCTCAAATTTAGTCATCGTAAGTTCTTTTCACACAAAGTAATTTTTGACACAGTAAAACTTTTGCTCCAATGAGCTTTTTAATTAAATACCTGAACGAAGAAGATGAAGAGGAAGAAATAAACTGATTAATCAAGTAGTAACAGAGACAAAATGATCATTTTTCTTTCAGCCAGAATAACTCAAAGATGCCGACACCTGTTAACAGTCAACTCTGCTAAAAAAAAATGCAGACTCACAGCTGAAACCATATAAAGCAGGCGCTGTGATTGTGAGGGAGTTCAAAGCTCTGTTTAAGCTGGAGCTCCTAGCATTAAGAGAAGTATGAGACATATTAATTGAACTATGAGAAACAAAGATCTCTCATAATAAATGTTAAGGTTTACATTTTTAAAACTTCCTGTATTGATGTGGGTTTTTTATGTGTAAAACTTGAGACTGAAGAGGCCTCGGGAATTGTAACCTCCTGCGGTTCAAATGGAAAGTGATCTAGATATACTGAATATCGCTGCTGTCGGAAGAAAACCTCTTATCTCCATTTTTGACGTTTTTCAGGTTTAATATAATTTTAAAAAGCCTTTTGGTCTTTATATTGTGTGTAAATTTCATGATGAATGGACCAAATGAAACGGCCCAAAGGAAAAGCTGGAAAGTGGTCTGGTTCCATTGACTTCCATTAAAAGTAAAGCAGGTTTTTTCCTTCTCCTGTAAAGTTACTATTTTGGAGATACAAGGTTATCTTCCGACAACAGCGATATGTTAACACAAAATAACCACTGGAATAATGAAAATATTGATATTTATTGATCATTTTGTATTGATTTTTTTTTTTTCATTGTTCCTTACTGAGAGCCCAAGGTTACACTCATGTTCACTACGACAACATGTTTTACATGTTTGTGTGTTTTGTCGCTTCTATATGCATATTACATGTATGTGTGTCATTGCTTACGTGCGGACTTTGTGCCTGCCAATGATGAAGGCCACCTTACGGCTCCAGGGATTAACAAAGCTGGACCAGCTGCTGTCTAAGGTGACATAGTCTCCATTCTGAGAGCGGAAACGAACAGGAGAGTGCTCAAACGGAGGCTGGCCAGCATACTTCAGAACTGCACAGAAAACAAAACAGCAACACCAACAGCAACATTATATGAATGACAACATTCAACGGACCTTCTGTTGGATCAAAATTAAGGAGCATTACAGATTTAGGTTAAGTTCAAAGACCAAAGTCATATTAAGAGTCCACATTTTTTTTAAACCCAGGATTTGTCTGGGTTGCAGAAACTGGGACAAGAGGCTTTACAAGAGGAAATGTAGTCTCTATTCCTGTGGAATCAGTAAAAACCAGAGTGGAACCTTCAAGGCCTTCTTGCCCTTCACAGACTGTCTAATGATTTCTGGCAATTAAAAAAATGCATATCTGTATTTTTTTACTTAATATATAATAAATATAATAATGCTAGTATTTAAACTTGTTTCAGTGTGAGGTACAGGATGAAAACAAAAGGGTTACATTGTTTAAACGCAGAGCTGGAAACTGGCCAATCAGGGATTGTTTTTCTCTGTGGTATCTAGGTTGATACAGTAGTAAGCGAGCTCTCCTATTAATTCGGGCTTCAAATGCTAAAGAAAAATCCAAAGGTGTTAGATTAACTGTCCACAAAATAGTGAAGTGACAGAGGAATTAACCAATCACATTTTGATTCCCCCCCCCCAAAAAAAAAAAAAAAAAAAAAAAAGGTCACTAAGCCTTCTGGTACTAAGTCCCAAACACCTCACGGACTGAATAGGAGTGGCAGCCTAATCAATGGATTGTTAGAAAATAGCAGTGGTAGCTCTATAGCAGAGCCCACTACTGAATCACTGAAACGGCTACAAGGTAAACGATATGTTAATATGTTGTCAAAAGCTTCAAGTAAAACATGTAATCTCCTTTCGAAGATTGCTCAATCTAAAACTGCCTTTTTTTGCATCTTCTGTCCCACCTTAAATGGGATTAGCAGTTGCATTCTGGTGCCACTGAATTTTCTGGCCCACCTTAAACTCTACAGCAGTTAAATTCTGCTGCCTAATTTGAACCGTTTCAGCATTTGAAACAGACTCACTCCACCAAGTCATGGTTTTCTGTGCATATGGGAACATATTAAATGAACCAAGACCCTCAAAAAAAAAATAAAATAAATAAAAACCAGAATCCTTCCGCAGACACACAGCGTCATTTTTCCACTGCTGCACATTATGCATTGGCCAAGTATCAGCATGGCCAATAAGTGAGCAGCAGGCTCCTCTCACCATCAAAGGTTAGTTTTAGTGCTGCCCACATACTGCGAGTGGTATGAAAGGGAAATGTGTTCTAAAGAAGTTGTAGTGTGAACATGAACTGGTTTGATATCTCATCAATACTAAAAAGGACCAAAAAGAAAAAGCCTCATTTAAAACTCCCTTACATAGTAAACACAAAGAGCAGCAAGGCCATTTGAAGTTGGTTCCCTCTGAGCTTCAAAGAACTGAGTTCGGTTCATTATCACAGCTGTATGTGAAAACACCCTAAATGCAGCAGAATGTAACTGCTGCCTCATTTAAGGTGGACTGGAAAATTCATATATATTAGCTGTTTTGTACATGGGGCAGTCATGGCCTGGAGGTTAGGGAAGTGTTTTTTCTTCATATTTTGACTGACTTCTACTGTCTAGCTCTGATAAGTGCTGTCTGCCACTGGAGGAAACTGAGCTGTAAAGACAGAGTTCATACCTTTCCGGTGCATGGTCAACATGAGCATGCGGTCCTCAGGGTGGATGCAGGTGAGCAGCGATGTGCCTATCAGGTCCTGAGGGAGGTAGCCAAGCAAAGGCACAGCACTGCAAAGACACACATATTTACATCACTAGAATCCCTTAAAATTCACAATGACATGCGAATACTTTAATTCATCGAACACCCACAGGACACTCATCTGGCATTTACAGGGCTCATCTGCATATTACACTGCTCTTCAGTATCAGTATTGTCAAGGCCAACACTGCAATGCTGATTAACAATCAACAATATGCTGTGCAGCTGCCCTACTGTTCAACATTTAAATATTTCTAGTAGGAGCTCTCACCGGTCATCTACTTCTAAGAAGACACAGCCTGGCGAATGAGTCGTAGTGAAGATGCGCTTGTCCGTAGGAATACGTGGAGCTGAAGAGCAATAAAAAAAAAACATTTTAACAGTTAAACAACCTTCCTTAACAGTTAGCAATCTCTTCCTTCAAAAAGGTAATGGGAGGAACCGAGAGGTCATTGGGGTCGCACCCTCATATCCTGAGATGATACGTTCAACCAAAGCCAAACAGCAGGGCTGTTCCTCTTCCCCACCAACACTCCGCACTTTCAGCAGGTATGGTGTGATCCGGAACGGGTTGTATCGCATCTCCCCATCACGGTCCTTCCCCCCTCTGAACACATGCACACACCAACATCACAGAATCAGTAAAAACACAGCCGGCCAACACAGTTCATTAATAATATGATCAAATTATGCCCCTTCACACATTCCATTTAGGTATAAACACATCTCTGAGACATCAGGCAGTGCTAAATGAGTAGCTTCAGAGCTGATATGCCTTTGATTCAGTCACATTGTTTTTTAAGGGTGTAGTCTGTAAAGGTAATAGCCAAGAATTTGCTTTTGGACACTGACCTGATTCTACAGAAGAAGGACTTGACTTGTGCAGATTCAAACAGTACTGCAGCTACAGGGAGAGGGAGAGAAACAGCAATATTAATTATGGCTGCAATTCATTATTCACATTTCAGTAAATCCACATTGACCCTTAGAAGCAGAGTTTTTTTACACTGTACTATTTAAACGTAATTGTATAATCAAACATTTAACCTCTTACGCTTGGTTTGTCCATCTGAATTTACATGACCAAATCTTAAGGCAAATTATTCAGTAACAGCATCACATAAATGTACATTTTTATTTCATTTATTTTTTTGTAAAAGTTCTCAAATTAACAGAAAATGTGTTTTATGATCACACATATTGGTATATGCTTACAATTTACTGCCAAAAATCTCAGACGCTCTTTGTATTATTTTATAAAAGTAATTTTTAAAGAGCAGATCACTGAAGAGACGCCATCTGTTTATAGTTTATAGCCCAGATTTGTGGGGGGAAAAAACTTTCAGTAGAAAATTTATTATAAGGGTTTAAAATTATACTACCCATCTATTTGACTGGAAAGAAGACAGTTACAGCCTCATACGACACCCACCTTCTGAATGTAGCTTATGAAATATGAAAGTTATGAAGAATATGACGTGGCTCCAAAGAGCATCAGAGGCAAATGACATAAAACGTTACTCAATAAACAACATTTACATTCAATTTGGGTTTTTTTTGCACTTGAGGTTTCATTTTTGTTTGTTTCGATGTAATGCAATGACAATAACATGGTAAAAACATAAACGACAAACCTGAAAAAGGCAGTGTGCACAATATCTACTCCTCTACTAACAAACACAACTGAGGTACAGATTGAAGGTTAGAATCCACAAATCTGATGGACACTGTCTGCTTGTTTCAATGAATTACAAGTGAGAAGTAACTAAAATCGAAGTACACTACACTTTTGTTTTAGCCAAATAATCTTAAGGTTAATTTAGACCCCCAACATTAAGTGGTAAAATCTACATAATACTGCAAAATATTGGGAAAAGAGAAATTATATGATTAAATTTTCCCTTTTCTCCCCACAGCTGCTGCACTCACCACTGTCCGTGTCTACGTTCCAGGGAGGCAGATGTGGCTGGGCTGTGTGAGAGTAAAACACATTGACGTCCTGATGGAACAGCAGCTCCACAAACTTAGCTGAGTCCAGGAACTTGC
The DNA here is from genome assembly GCF_015220715.1 of Pygocentrus nattereri. Taxonomy (NCBI): domain Eukaryota; kingdom Metazoa; phylum Chordata; class Actinopteri; order Characiformes; family Serrasalmidae; genus Pygocentrus; species Pygocentrus nattereri. The sequence continues at coordinate 5,561,109 of NC_051231.1, read as the reverse complement.
GCTTGCAGTTGAGGATACTAGAGGCCTGCTCCGACGCATAGATCACCCGACCAGTGGCCAGGGAGAACACAATAACAAATGTGTCCTGAACAAGGGACCAAAAAAATATATAAAATAAATTAGTGGTTGGGCAACAAATATATGGCACACACATGCATATTTTCTATTACGAGGCAGTTAACTTTTCAAACTTACACTTTTATTAGCATTTTACAGAGTTATGGGTTTTACTAAATGCACAAATACAGCAACAAATAAGTAACAAACTGTTTTGAATGGTTCACTCAGTTTGGGATTCACAGAATGCTTGGAATTGTTAGTCTTGACTATATTAGCTAAAATCACATATCCAAACTAATGGATATAAAATTCCTAACACTGAAAATGATCTTACCGTATTTTTGAGGGTGTGCTCAGACGTGATGCCCTCCAACTGCTCCTGAGTGCAAACGGTAGCGTCTCTCCTCTCCTCCAATCCGTTGCACATCAGTAACTTGTAGTACTCACTGTTCGCTACAGGTGGCACCACAGACAGAGGAAAAAGTATAAACTTGCAGCAAATTCTCAGTCTGAGTCAGATTACAGTGAGCGTGTACAGGTGGCTTAAGACGACAAATGCCAGATATTACAACATATAAGACAACATTACATAATTACATTATTACAGCATACACTTGAGTTCAGAACTCTAAAGAAAAGCTCTAAAGAATGTCACAGTGCTCTACACCAATCAGGCACAACATTCTGACCAGGTCCTTGTTTCTACACTCATTGTCCATTTTATCAGCTCCACTTACTGTATAGCTGCACTCTGTAGTTCTACAGTTACAGACTGTAGTCCATCTGTTTCTCTGATACTCTGTTACCCTGCTCTTCAGTGGTCAGGACCCCCATGGAGCCTCACAGAGCAGGTACTGTTTGGGTGGTGGATCATTCTCAGCACTGCAGTAACACTGACATGGTGCACATAACTAGTTGTCACACACATGGGCTATGATGGACAGATCATGCTTCACTTGCATGAGATTTAGTGCCAAGTTAAGAAACATATCTGCGTCATTGTGACTACTCAATGCAGAAAACTAAGAGAAACAAGTTCATCCTGAATGCAGCTATCAGCTACATCAGTGCCTTTATGCTCACATACACAATAAGCACAACATTCCCCAAATGATTATTCACATTTTCCACGAAGCCGCACCAACATAGATGCAACAAAACTGAATAAATGCAATATCAGGGTGTATTAAGGGCAGCTATGGTATTAAATCGTACCGCTGACTGCAAGCTTCTGCAAGCTGACATTCAGAGCGCAGTTTCCATTTGTGAGAGTCTACACCCTCCCTTCCTGCAGCCCCAGCAACCAGACTATTACATAATCAACGTCTCTGCTCCAAAGAGAGCTTCGAGCCAAATGCAGACGTCATCTTTATGTGGACAGACACTCTGGCAAGGATGCTGCTTTTTTGTTTAGCATCAGTGCATCTCTATTTTTGGGATGTTTGCATAGCTTGACCTCACTGGCCTTGCTGTCCATAAGTGGAAATTCATCTCACTCCAGTTAGTTAGACAGTGTGGTATCAACTGGAGAAACAATAAAGCAGATTATAATCAGATTATAATCAGATTATTCAATTTTGTAAATTGATTCAGAACCTTTCAAGAGACAACTGCATCTAAGATCCCACCCATAGCATTAAACTTTTGATACTGTCTAGTTAGTCTGAAGATGAAGATGTAACAATTATGATATTGTTCTGTACTTAATTTAATAAAATTGAGTATTTGGATAACAATAAGAATTGCAATACTAAACGTAGGCCCAATCCTATTTCATCCCTTGCCCCTACCACTTAGCCCTTAGTCCTTTGTTTTGCACGTTCATGTCTAGGGGTAGGGTGTCCCAGAGATCGGGGGGTAGGGTGAAGTGTTAGGGCTGCATGACCCTCCAAACAGAGGTATTACGAGAAAATAGAAAAACCAGCAAGACGGTCGTGCAAGCGACCAAATAAACCCACAAATGTGAGAATTTTCTCTGTTAAAAATACAATAACCATTATATTATCTTAGTTTAATGACATTTCAATGTATTATGGTTGTTTTCTTCGAATAGAATGCTAAAGTCTCGGTAACTAGCTAGCTAACTTTCCCGTCCCACCTTAAGTAGTCCAGCTGTTGTGACGCCTGAGGCACCAGAATGTGACCGCTGCGCCATTTAAGGTGGAACAGGAAAATATGAAGAAGAAGCTGGTGGGGTGGACGATAATAAAGAATGAGCTTATTCCCCCTCTTTGAAGGCATATGAGGCATAATCTCAGTTCCAAGTGTTGAGAGTGACACTCGAAAACAAGGGGTAGCGGTAAAAAGAAGAAATAGGATTGGGCCTTTGTATCTGTATTGAAATTAAAGCTCTGGTACTGTGACAACTCGGGCCTGAAAGCAGTTGCCTACACTGAGACAAGGCTGCTGACAGACAACATGAGGAACCAAGTGCTGCTTACAAGACATTTTGAAAAGCAACATGCACTTGGTTGTAAAAAGCCACAGCTGGTTTTTCACAACCTTGTTAAACTTCTGGTTTGCCACGTTCACCAATTAAAACATGACCACAACTGAGGTCAACCACAATTGAAGTCTGAAGGTCTCTTCTGATTTCCGTCCCACTTTAGTCATGCGTACATACATACCTTGAACTTGTTTGACGCATTTGAGAGCATAGTTGAGGGCTTCCACTGTGCTGGCCTTGCTACGGCTCCTCTTCTCAGACGGGAGCCTCTTCTTCATCTCCTGCACCGTCTGCATCATTTCCCGGTGGGCGTGCCCTCTCTCTTGTTCCGTCTGCTCGCTGCAACACACATATTACTCGGATTATTACACATGATCACTAACGATTGCTTTACTGCTGTGATTGTAATTGAAAATCATACAAAAATAACCAGGTACCTAAATATCACACTATGATTATAGAGTACATGTGTGTGGCTGAGATTACTTGCATCCTGTGTGGTGCCTCTGACCAGAGGCTGCACTGCGGATGCTGCTAGATGATGAGCCTGTTGCAGACTTCGAGCTTAGTGGAGACATAAAAATAGCGTAAACGAAAGCCCTAAAATCTACACCTGAACATTAATGCGTGCACATACATAATGTCAGGAACTGAATAGTGTAAGAACTGAAAGAAAACTAGGATGGCCTAACTCAACCAGTAAAAAGGGCCATATTAAAAAATCTAATCAAATCTGTGGGCCAGAGAAAAAAAAAATATTAATGTTGTGCTGTAACCCAAACTGACCATTGTTTATTGCAAATATGCAAAAACATCAACAGTTAAATGCAGACACTTGCAGCAGACCCTGAAATATTACATGGACACTTAAAATTTAAATGTCCCCAGGTGCTCGGTCTTTTAAACCTACCTATTTGCTTGAACTAGACACTTTGCTGCAGGTTCATTAAGACTTGGGTTCAGGTTCTGAGTTGCTGAGTGAATATTAAGTGTTTGCATTGGTTAAACTGCAGCTGAAATGCATTTTGGTGAAATGACCGGTGTGGAATTGCACTGAATTGAGGCGTAACTGCAGTCCTGTAGATTGTTGTTTAGGTAGGAGAGTCAGAGCACATTACGTTGCAGTGCATGCTGGGTACAGCACACTGTGAAACAGGCCAATATTAATAGAAACTGGACTGTAGGATTGTGTGATGGGCCTGATCTGGCCCCCAGGCCTTGTGTTTGACCCATGGGGACCACAGTCACTTGATAATAGTAAAAAATGTATGAAAGTGCCAATACATATCAAGTATTTGAATAACCCAAAGACAAAATATTTGACATTATTATGAGTTAAAACCTAAAACACCAATTAATTAAATGTAGTTTATTATGTGCAGCTAGCATAAGAGCTGCAATTAATAATTCATTTGATATTAATTAATCAGTTGTAATCTTTGTGCTTAGGAAAAAAACATGCATAGGTCAAAAATTCAGTGATTTTTAATTAGCAGCAGCACATTAGCTCATCTGAAGCAGCCTTCATTACTCAAACCAAATAATAAAACATGTTTTCCAATGTTCACCTCTCTGTGCAGCCAACTTTTCTTTGTGTTATTCATTTGTTTAGGCTGCCAGCACCCGTGCACAAAATTCCCTTGTCTGTTGATGAATAAAGAGCTATAAAGCAGTATGTTCTACTTCTACCTTTCGCCCAGTTACCAGTACTAGAACAAGTCAAAATGCACATCCCTGGATAATACACAACTTCTTAAAGATGACACGTCCAGATGATACGTGACTTTTCCTTTTCTTCATTCCAAACCGCACAAGCCTTATTTGAATACTCAATTATGTAAACAAACACTAAGATCAGTTATATCTGTATAGTTATATGTGTATTAAAATAACCACACTCATTCCTACGTGGCAGGATCTGCAGACACCTGCTGTGAGTATAAAAGCACATAAACACAGTGATGTTTACCTCTTAGCGCTAGCTGAGCCTGTGCTGCTCCCTGGGCTCCGATTGGCTGACGGCGAATGACGGCGTGATCTGCCCATGCTGTCGTTTCCACTGCTGGAGTCGTGACCGCTGTTCATCTCCACATCCTCCTGTCCCTGCTCTCCTCCGGACGGTTCTCCACCACTTTCCTCACATGTCACTGAGCTCTCCCCTATCCCTGGCTGTCTTGGCCGCTCCTCGGCCTCCTCGTCCTCCCCTGAGCCTGACCCCGACAGAGGACCTGCACTAGATGCACTCCCGCTGGGTCCCAGCTCTGGTTCACTGCTGGTCTGGTCCACCTGAGCTCCTCTCCTTGGAGAAGGAGAGACGTTCTCTTCTCCATCCTCACAGCTGTCACCACTCGGCATGCCCCCCTGCTCTCCCTCCCCAAACTGTTGTTCAGTCACTGCTTGGATATGCTCTTGTTGCTACACCAGTCACCAGTGTTCCTCTATGATGAATTCCATCAGCAACTCTTGATGCCGGGACGCTACTTACTGCCTAAGGATAATCATCCGAGACGGAGTCTTGTGCAGCCTGCAAGGTGGAGAAGCAGCTTTTAAAAAACCTGCAGTGGAACTTTTAATAAGCTCTACAAAGTCCGTAAAATCTCATCGTAATTTCACCTAAAATATTTGATTTACTTCAGTGCATCTGATGATTGTTAAAGAAAGAAGGTTTTACATTTTTCTTTACTGCTCACAGACCAAATACTACATGTGTAGCCTAAGGACTGTTCCAGCCAAGTTACCACAAATATGAATAATAGTGGTTTTTATTTAAACAAAGTCAAATCAATATGAAAACAAACACACTTTTTCCACGAAGCACACTTTTTTCCCCAAGAACACTACAGTGATTGCTTGCTCAGCCTTTACTAAAAACAAAAACAGATCAAGTTATGATTGAGAATAACAGCACAACACACAGCGCTGAGGCTGACGGTAGCCCCAGCCGTATCATGTTCACAGCCTGGCAGGGTCACTCTTGAGCAAACCTTGGGAAACAGTCCGAGTCATCGCAGTCGCGTTACATAACAGGTTTTTACTATTCAGGGAGGTGAGAGACACTCAGAGAAAGTAAGGCTCCTTCTCAGTAATCTTCCACTCTGTACAACACAGATAAAATGCTAGTACATTCTAGTTTAATGTTAGGCTTGACTACTGCAACTCGCTCTTGGCTGGTCTTCCCATGCAGGCCATAAAGCCTCTGCAACTCATCCAGAATGCGGCAGCACGGCTCGTCTTCAATCTGCCCAAGTCACGTCACGTCACCCCACTGCTGCACTCCCTTCACTGGCTCCCTGTAGCTGCTCGCATCAGATTTAAAACCCTAATGCTGGCCTACAGAGCCAAAAATGGACCAACCCCTACCTACTTGCTGGCAATGGTAAAATCTTGAACTGGACCACGAGCCCTTCGAGCTTCGAGTACAGCTCGGCTTGACCCGCCTTCCTTCAAGGCACGTGGAAGACAGGCGTGGAGAATGTTCTCCGTCCTGGCGCCCAGGTGGTGGAAGGAACTTCCACCGGCTGTCCAAACAGCAGAGTCTCTCACTGTCTTCAAACGTAGACTGAAGACCGTCTCTTTACACAGCACTTAAATCAGCACTGAGTTAAGTATTGATTGCAATATGTTGTGCTGCACTTGTACATTATATTGTATTGCACTGTGTATTGTAGTTTACTGTATTGTAGTTTACTGTATTGTAGTTTATTGTATTGTAGTTTATTGCATTGCACGGCACAGAGTTCTGTGCTCAACCCTGTTCCCTTTCTCTCTCTGTAACTACAGTGACTTCTGTTTCCAGCAGTATCTGAGCTCAGGACCGTCTTTCTCTCTAACCTGCTGGTAACTAGCAAAGATACTTTCTCTAGACAGACAAAGCTCTTCTTGTAAGTCACTCTGGATAAGAGCGTCTGCTAAATGCTGTAAATGTAAATGTTACATATCACAGCAAAACTCAATGATTATGAATTTGACGTGGTTGGCTTTGTTTTCATCAAAATGCTTTACGCTTTTTGTATTACGTCAATAGCTTGATTCTTCAAAACACCTGCAGAAACACTCATCCGGATGTGTGATTGGTCAAAATACTTGGTAATACTGGTAAAAAACATTGTGCTTTGTCAAAGATTTCATTTGCAAAGATCAGTATTTTAATGGCCATTATTGCAATACTGTTTAACTAATAATATCTTGTGCAGCCCCATCGTCTACCAGCTTGCTTTACCACCAGTACACCAGCACTGAGGTCACGGTGCGCCAAAATACCAAAATACTCCATGCCCCTCCCACAACTGTATGTATTAACCCAAGGTTAGTGTGTTAGAAGACTGTATCACGTGGTAACTCATCCCATTGAGTCAGCAGCCTTGGACAAGATCTTGGAAAAGACCTGAGAACAAGCTGCTTCAAAATAGCAACCAGTCACTCAAATCCCGCCGGGAACATGATGATAAAAACTACACAGCTCAATCTCCCATATACAACCGTATTTGCCACAGGTCTGAAATCAAATACAGGTAAAGGGCACGGGTAACCAAAGTGGTGAATTTGGCTGTTAAAAAGGCACTTTTTCTCACAGTCAGTGGACAAAAAGCTCCAACAGCATCTTTGCTCTAACCAGAGACACAGCAAAAGACAAGGAGATGGTTCACTGGTGGAAAATGAATGGGAAAGCTTGTAAATAAAGCTGCAAGTAGGAAAAGCCCTCCCTCGCTGTGGAGATACGTGCTGTTCCTCCACAGCAAAACAACAAAATCAGGTTAATGCATCAGGCTGCCAGACGCATGCTCCACACTGATATGATTATCTTTCATTTTTTACACTAATGATAGTCTTGCACTGTTCGTGCTCATAGTTCCACTGTGACAGACTCACTGTTCAGAAGCAATGAACAGTCAACTTCATAACTCAAGTAAACACTGTGCAAGACACACACAAGTGGAATAACAAACAACAACAACAACAAAAATGAATTCTTATATACGAACTTCCTAAACAGTACTACTCTTTGACTGACTTTGCTAACGTAATAAACAACAAACTCTGATCAAAGACACATTGTATAAAATGATATCAGTTACCATCAATGTTTTACGATTAAGATTGACTGATAACACTTCTGCTCCTTTTCACGTCGTAAAAAGACCGTCGTGAAATCCAGTGCATGACATGCTGTAATTGATCGCATTCATGTTTGAATCCCAGCTGTGCCATGAGCTGTGCATCGGTGCTGCCTCTTACTGAGAGTGAAATGGCATTGGCTTGGTCACACAGCTTAAAGCCAATCATAATGCATTTTCCTTCTGTACCATAATGTATTTCCAAGTGAAGGATCTGTAAGCTAGTTGAGCGCTGGGTGTAGGGAGTGGATCTTCTTCCAATAGAGGTCGTAGCCCAAAACAAACAAAACAAACTCTGCCTCAAGAGGGCGCTGTTCAGATGTGTGTGGCTTGAATTTGTCGGTGCTGCAGCACAGGTTGGATGACACAGAAAGAAAGAATCCCTGGTTGCCGCCCATTTGTGCTGTGAGAAGTTTAAGAATTAAAATTTTGACAAACGGCAGATCATATATATTATTGACAAAATTAAGGGAGCGTGAATTCTTGTTGTTAAACTTGACAAAGCAAAATTAAATCAGGACAGACGATGGCAAAATACAAGGATAAACACTGGAGTGGCCCAAATTTCCAGTTTCCTGCTAGACAGGTAACTTAGCACATGATGTGCACTGTAGGTTCTGCTACATGCTTGGAAAGGGAGGGGTGAGGGAGGGTTATTCAGTTGGTTGGAATATGCAACCCTCACCACTAGATACCACTAAATGTTACAAACTGCACCTTTAAACATTCAGCTAAACGGTCAATTACAAAACACTAATTTTGTATTTTGCTATTTGCTTAAAGACAAGGTTGTTTAGATTTCTGTTTACACATCCAATAAAATTAAGTCACCTCCAGCCACAAACCCGCAGGTTTATTTTAGAATAATTTATTGCATCTCATATGGTCATCGATATCTGACAGCTTTAGTGAATATCACTTTACACATTGATATTGAATGCCCCTAATTTGCATTTATGCACGTTTACATATATTTGATATTTTTACATTTTTAAATGTGGCACATATTACAGCAATAGGGCATATATTACAGCAATAAGCCACGAGAGGCAGTGAGTTACTGCAATTTTATCACCGGAACTATGTTCTTAAACTCCTTTCCCGAGATAAAATCGCAGTAACACAGCTCAGGTGGCTGACTGCTGTTATAAAACGTCGCCCAACATGAAATATATTAAAAACACATAACCTTTCAGAGCATCATTTATTATTAATTATAAATAATATGAATAATAATTATTAATAATAACATAAACAAGTATTCCACCAAGAAATGTAGTTTCTTTCGAGTATGGTATCGTTGCCACGCAACTGTGGACCTTTTAAAGCTTTTGTCATATAAATTGAACATATGACAACACATCACAGCTGAATCTACAGCTCCCTGCTCCCTACATAGTGCACTATGCATGAATTTACATACTGGATCCTGCAGCCCAACAGAGCAAAATACAGCTAAACAACACTATTTGCACTATTTGGCTGAAGAGGCTAGAATTTCTAAACTTCCACAGCTAGCACACTATTTCAGGAGTACAAAGGCTTCTGGGTTTGATGGCACAACTGACCTAAACGCGAACACCTGCAGCGTCTAAAACATTCAAGTGACATTTTTTAGACTTTTATACCTCCACTTCACAGATAACCATACCGTAAGTGCTTTCTAAGCCTGTGATATTAATGATGGAGTTGTTTGGGGTCTTAGCTCTTTTAGCCCGTTACCTAGCGGACCAACCCAGTTCTAGTTAAGAACATAAGTCGCCAGCCCTTCACTTTAAACAAAAAACGGGTTCCTACTTCATCAATGTACCTGGGGGATCCTGTGAGCAGCGTGAGAGTCAAAGACTAACACATTAACAGCACAAGGGCTTTTTTTGTGCCGTGGCGCAGTAATGCAGAGTTCAGCTGCCGCAAAGTGGTCATAGGAGTGGTATATCATGGGTTTTACAACAGCTTCGAACGCGGCTCAGCCAAACAGATTTTAGGACTGGAACTAACTTTTACGGTAAGAAACGGTGATTAATGGACACACTCATTTATATTAATCTTATTATACCTATATAATATTTACATTAATCTTACTGTACCTGATCAGTCTTTATTTGTTGGAGCAGGTGTATGCTAGTCAAAATGTTCAGGAATAGGACATGAAACGTGACAAAACAATTGCTTTTATGCCATCAATCTTAAAATAATCAGTAATCAGCAATGGCAACGCAAACAGATGAGCCTGCAGGTAAGATGGCTGTGGGATCACACACTCTGGTAACAGGACGATTCAGTGTGTGTCAAGGCTGCTTAGTGTCTTCTGATCTAATTTTAATCTAAGCTGTTCACACTCTGCACAAATCTTTATATTTTAATGTGTCGTATTTTCCTACTGGTGAACACAGCTGTGAGCACATGGGCAGAGGTGTCTACACAAGTACAGCCGGCATGTGGAGCTACAGCCACAAGTATTAGCCAATTTTAATGCTTAATTCAGTTTTCAGGACAATCTGTTTTAAATTACAGCGCATATCCTGCAGGGAACATACGCCTTGTTTACAGATCTTCATGCCTTTAACTGACTGCCCTCTTGCCTTCAATGTCTCCATCGGTCTTGTGGCATAATTTCTATTAATGTCTGGTCGCGTTTTTTCTCAGTTCCTAGTTTGTATGAAAGACATTGACTTCTGTAACGCGCTTCATGACTCACAAAAAAAACACAAGGGCTTGCTTTGTCATCAGGCACTTAGTAAAAGCCAAGGATTTCTGGGAGTGTTGATAAGTCGATCTCATATGCTTTCCATACAATGAACTCCACTGTTGACACACAGTGGGGCAAATGGACAAGTCTACAACACAGTGGCAAGAAAACCAAGTCAGAGCTCTTTTCTCAGCGTTTCTATCATGTCGATACTTGAGTACAGCATTTAAAGACAGAAGACAGACAGGACAGCTGGTTTCTTCCAAGAGAAAAACACTTTCATAGAAATCTGTCAGCTGCTTATTAATGGGAAACGTGAGGTGGCCTAGTGCAGCATTTCCCAACTCCAGTCTATACAGTTTTAGGTTTTCTCTGGCCAAAGGTTGCCCAACTAATCCCATGGGGTTCTGGGTGGCAGCGCAGGAGGTTTGTGAGGCTGTGATGTAAATGTCACTGTCAAATAAAGTTAAATAAAAAATGATCGACTCAATAATTACAATGATGTCATATGACAAATGTGTAAAAACATGAGTTTAGCACCGCTTACACTTTCAAAAATAAAGGTGGTAAACTGTCACTGGGGCAGTTCTCCTCTTCTCACTGGGGTGGTTCCCTCAAGGGTCCATCTCAGGACCTTCTCAGGGAACACAGCTGAACCATAATCCACTGAAATGATATTTTCTAAGCTGGACTGACTCCACACACCCCGCCTCGCCTCCAGGCTTTTATTCTACTGTCCTGTTTTAAAACATTCGGTTATGAAAAGGAACAAATACGAACTTTTCACCTGGAAAAACTGATTTAAGGATCACAACTGGACCTTAAAACCACTGATGTACCTTTGAGGGAACATTTCGCTGCTGTCGGAAGAAAACCTTGTATCTCCATTTTTGTCATTTTTCAGTTTTTGTCATAATTTCGAAGGACCTGTTGCCCTTTACATTGTGTGTAAATTTCATGATGAATGGAGCAAAAGAAATGACTTGGGAAGATGTCTGGTTCCATTGACTTGCATTAAAACTACAGTATGTTTTTACTTTCTCCTGTGAAGTTCCAATTTTGGAGATACGAGCTTTTCTTCCGACAACAGCGATTTACACTGTTAGTGTTTTGATGAATGAAAATGTACCTGCACAGAACCATCATTTCTAATAGTGTGCTATTAATGGGTAACCAGCTAAATCACTCTTATGGCTAAACCGTCTTAATCTGTATGACATTCGAATGAGCTTTTTAATCAAGTAAGTCCGATTTCTTGAAAAGACGTTTGAAACTAAACACACAAACCTGGCCACAAAACCAGTTAGATTTTAAAAATTGCCTAATTTAATGTAAGCCTACTTAAGTCTTTTTGGTTTGAAGTAGGGGTGCATTGATACTGATACTGAGATCGGGAATTGGTCCATTACCATGATCATTCACTTGTACTTGGACAAATTCACTGATACCAACATTATGATAACAGCTGATACTGCGTAACGACAGTCGGACCCAAAGCTGCCAGTCACGTTAACCATTCCACTTTGGTATATTCCCACCAGGAATACACTGCATGATTTTGGATGATTTTATCGATACTGCTTCCCCAATACGAGTAGGCCAGCGAAACAGAGGCAGAAAACAGTCATTATTTGTTGCCAAAGTCCTTCTATGTCGACTACACTCTATATAAGGTATAAACACTAATATGGTGATTTTTTTTTGTAAAATGGGCTGCAGAGAGACTGTATTGTCCTACCATGTACATCACTGCCTGGTTTAGCTTCAATGCTCAGTGTTAGTAGCACTGCTTAGTGTCCCAGTGTGTTTGCTCGGTACTCGGAGCACAGCCATGTTATATTGAATGAAACAGCTGCATTTGAAACTGTCTATAGACCGAGCTGCCTGTTCAGACAGCGTTTTCATACACTGTGAGCATATTAATCTTCAGAGGCACAGATCTTCTATTCAGACGTACAGTGTGGGTCATCAAAGAACCAAAGATTTCTAAAATCGCACCGTGTATGTCTGGCTTTAGAGGACATTCAACAGCTTCTGGTGCGATTCCTGCTGTCACTGAGGTACAGAGACTGTTGTTGAAAAAGCTAAACTATGCAGCTGTACAGGAGCACTTTGCTGACGTGGAACAAATCCCGCTCTTTTACGCAATTCAAGGTAGCATTAAATATATAGCAGAGCTAGCTAAAGCACTTCATTTAAAAGCAGCTATTTCTTTTAAAGATTTAACTGTTAAGGTACATTGCACTTATGTACTGTAACAAGCAGCACTTAATGCTGCATAGGTTACAAAGTATGGTATCGGCGAGTACTAAAAATATGTACTTGTACTCGGTCTGAAAAAATGGTATGGATGCATCACTAACTACCCTTTTGTGGTTCAATTGCTTTGAACCATGGGAACCCCTGCAAGAGTGAGGAAAGGGATTTCACAAAATCTTCAGTTTAGCCAAATGTGGAAACTGTCCAGCAGAAATGTACGGCTCGTCTTCTCTTATTGGTGCGTTGCTGAAGTTATGATTCAAACAGAAATTCCTGCTTTGAAAAATATGGGCCTAGTCTACGTGACTGGTGTTCAGATGAATATAGGCCGGTGGTCACCAACCCTGGTCCTGAAGATCTACATTCCAGCAGAACGTAGTCCTCACACACTTATTAAGTTTTTCAGAAGCTTGATCGGCCGGATGAGATACGTTAGTGTTAGGTAAGGAGGAGAAGGAAAGCTACGTCAGATGGGTTGGAGAAAACTGACACAGGCCAACTGTTAGAACCAAAAGCAAAGAATGAGCTTAGGGAAAAAGCACCTAAGCCTGACGAATAGGAAGCAAATGTAAGCAACTTTATTTCCAGGTTTGGCAAAAAGACTTACTTTCTATATTTTACCTCCAACAGCAGCGCAAACGTTAGCGCAGACATCACTGCTCATGTCGGTTAAGTAGCTACCAACACAAGCCAGACAACTTTTAGCACAATAAATCACCGGTTTACCTCGTAATAACACAGGTACAGCTCGTAATAAGTCAGAGTACCTCATAATAAGTCAGGGCACCTCGTAATAAGTCAGGGTACTCCTTGTAATAAGTCAGGGTTCTCCTTGTAATAAGTCAGGGGATACCTCGTAATAAGTCAGAGTACCTCGTAATAAGTCAGGGTACTCCTCGTAATGAGTCAGGGTACTCCTCGTAATGAGTCAGGGTACTCCTCGTAATGAGTCAGGGTACTCCTCGTAATAAGTCAGGGTATACCCCGTAATAAGTCAGAGTACCTCGTAATAAGTCAGGGGATACCTCGTAATAAGTCAGAGTACCTCGTAATAAGTCAGGGGATACCTCGTAATAAGTCAGAGTACCTCGTAATAAGTCAGAGTACCTCGTAATGAGTCAGGGGATACCTCATAATAAGTCAGGATACCTCATAATAAGTCAGGGGATACCTCATAATAAGTCAGGGGATACCTCGTAATAAGTCAGGGTACCTCGTAATAAATCAGGATACCTCGTAATAAGTTAGGACACTTTGTAATAAGTCAGGGTACCTCGTAATAAGTCAGGGCACCACAAGACGAGACCCCCCCCCTCCTCCCTCCTTCCCTCCCTCCCTCCCTCCCTCATTAAAGAAGCTTATTCAAAGAGCAGTTAGCATGTTGGGAAGCTAACGTTAGCTAGCTGGACTTGTCCGTGCGAGGCCGAGCAGGAGGAACTTTCCAGAAACCCAGAGGGAACTCGCGCCGCGCGAGCTTTCTTACTAACACAGCTCTCAACGTCCAAACTGAAAGATGGTGCTTTACCTGAACGACAGACTCGGCTGTGCGGCTAAAGTCCAGCCGATTGTCCGCTCTGGACTTGCCCCTCTGTGCTTTAACGCGCGGTTCTGTCGTGTCTAAGCTGCTGTTGGGAAGCATTCAGCGGGGTGATTCGGCGCCACGGCCGCCGCTGCTCGTCCTCCGTGTGAGCGGTCGCCGTTTCTGTGTTTTTTAGCTTCTCGTTTCAATTCCGTTAGAGATCCCATGCGCCGCTCTGGCGGAGGGCTCTGACGCGCTCCTGCAACGTGAGCAGAACCACGCCCCTCCTACGCCTATTCGCCGGACGCGCCCGCCCAGAGGCGCCCTGATTGGATGGGAGGTGGCGGGTGGGCGCGGCCGAGGGCGGGGCGAGCAGGATTGGCAGCCTCACGTGTATTGCCATGTTATACAACGCAGGAAAACACGGCGCGATGCGACGGACGCGGAAGCTCGCGCCGGATTGGGTACGAGCGCTGATTCCCATTGGACGCGCTGACGCTGCGCGTCGAGGAGGGCAAGAAAGAAGTAGATCAAGAGGTGAAAAGGTTCACCAGACTGGGCTCCGTGTACATGTATGGCATACATACTACACGAGTAGAAGCGCGTTCATTAGCATTGATGGGACGATGCGTCACGTGGTTTGGGCTCAATCCACGTGTTTAAGTGATTCCACCTCCGCATTTAACCCCTCCGTGAAGTGAAACACCACATACACACTAGTGAATACACACACACTAGGGGGCAGTGAGCACACTTGCCCAGAGCGGTGGGCAGCCCTATCCACGGCGCCCGGGGAGCAGTTGGGGGTTAGGTGTCCTGCTCAAGGAGACCTCAGTCATGGACTGTCGGCTCTGGGGAACGAACCGGCAACCTTCTGGTCACAAGGCTGGTTCCCTAACCTCCACGACTGCCCCACGATTGTTTGGAGTGCATTTGCAGAGAAATTCCACCAAATAATCCACATTTCTGACTAATAAAATGGCCAGGATGCCAGTAAAGGCGTTCAGAGTGGTTTGTTGCGAAGTGCTCCGTTCTGGATTGTACATAGTTGTGGTGATAGGAACCAGACGTCTGCAGAGTTTAACGCCTCTAAGAACTAACACAGAAAGCGATTACATGAAAAATGTGGGTACAAATAAGTTGCCTGGGTTTGTTTAAATGATGGCTTTGTGATAAGGTTTTGTCCTAAAATGTAATATTTGGAAAATACATTCATAGATGGGTTCATGCTGGTCCTTATGAGACCAAATAGTCCCCCAAAAAAGTTTTTTTTTAGTTTTCTACAGTTTTACCACTTTCAGCTTTACAGATGAACGCAGAAGACACGTGTAGGGTCATTGTCTGTTTAGGATAATAAATAACAGTATTTGTGTATTTGTATGACAGTGTTGCACTGCGACGCCTGGTTCCTATCACGGGCACTGTAAAGAGGTTTGTGATGTTGGGTTTCTCTGCTATGCACCATTTCACAATAAACCACTCGTTTTCACTTCTCTGCTTAGAAGGAAGGGTCACTGCAAATCAATACAAAGTTATTCTGGCTGATCACCTTTATCCTATGATTAAAAATTTCTATGTTGATGGGAGTGGCTTCTCTATCAGGATAAACAATGACCCCAACCATGAGGGGTCACTGAATGGTTTGTATGACGAGGATGTAAATCATATTCTGTGGCCTTGAAAGTCACCAGATCTCAACCCAACTGAACACTGCATCCCAGCATATGAACCTCATCCCTGCTTTGAAACATGGTGGTGGCAGTATCATAGTTGTTCTGCTGCCATAGGTCCAAGGCTGTTCTGCATTGTATCAAGAAATACTAGAGGAGAATGGTAGGGCATCCATCCGTAAACTGACCCTCAACAGAAAGTGGGTCCTGCAGAGAGACAACAACCCTAAAAACACTAGTCTACAAAGAATAGCTGAAGTAGAAGAAATGCTGCATTTTGCAATAGCGGAATCAAAGACCAGACCTTAACCCAATAGAAATGTTGAGGTGGAAACTGAGGTCCAACACTTGTGCACCAAAAAAAAACAAAGTTAAAACAGTTCTGTAAGAAGGAATTGTCAATGTGCAGGGCTGAGCAATAGTTACAGGAACCAAACCAAGGGGCAGTCGTGGGCTGGAGGTTAGGGAACAAGCCTTGTGACTGGAAGGTCGGCAGTTTAATCCCCAGAGCTGACAGTCCATGACTGAGGTGTCCTTGAGCAAGACACCTAACCCCCAACTGCTCCCTGGGTGCTGAGGATAGGCCCACAGCTCTGGGCAAGTGTGCTCACTGCCCCTAGGGCATCTTCACTAGTACGTGGTGTTTCACTGCACAGATGGGTTAAATGCAGAGATTAAATTTCCCTGTTGTGGGACTAATAAGGGTCCCTTAATCTTAATCTCAAGTCACTGCTGCTCAAAGGGGCCACACCAGCTCCTGAAAACAGAGGTTTACATACTTTTGTCAAAGATATTTAAAGTCTTATTATTTAGTTCAATTAATGAATTTTTAGGGCGTTATTGGTTTGGGTTAATGAAGTTCTGACCATATTTTAGGTCATTTCCCTTTCAATTTCATTTAACATTATCCTACCTGCCTTTTTTTATTTGAAAGAAAACGCATTTTCTCTTACATAAAAGAAGCATAAACAAGGCACACTGTTAAATCCATATTTATTAACGTACAGATGGCAAATCCAATAAGCATCAGTTTGGAAGGCCACGTCATAGAGCTGTTTACAATTTACATACATTCCAAAGAAGGCACATATATATATCACACAAACAAACAAATATCTTGTTTTGGCGCAGTGAAGAAGAGGTATGGCATCAGACGTGGAGAAAACTGCCTTGCTTTACAAAGCTACTAGTGACATGAGAAAGTCAAAAGAAATGCAAATATACTGATTATTAGACTACTAAAAAAAACCAGCAAAAGATTCTAGTCAAACCTGTTATCTGCAAAACATCTGTGTAGGAAAAAATGTATATATATATATATATATATATATATATATATATATATATATATATATATATATATATATATATATATATATATATATATATATATGTATGTGTGTGTGTGTGTGTGTGTGTGTGTGTGTGTGTGTGTGTGTGTGTGTGTGTGTGTGTGTCTCGCTGCTGTCGGAAGTAAATCTTGTGTCTCCATTTTACTCATTTTCCTGGTTTTGACCGTTTGAAAATGCCTATTGCTCTTTACATTGTGTGTAAATTTCATGACGAATGGACTAAAAGACACGAGCCAAAATTACTTGGGAATTCTGGTTCCATTAAGATACAAAGAAAGTAAAACATGTTTTTTGCTACTCCTTTAAAGTTACCATTTTGGAGATACAAAGTTTTGTTCCGACACCAGCGGGGGGGGGGGGGGGGGGGGGGGGGTGAGAGAGAGAGAGAGAGAGAGAGAGAGAGAGAGAGAGAGAGAGAGAGAGAGAGAGAGAGAGAGAGAGAGAGAGAGAGAGAGAGAGAGAGAGAGAGACAGAGAGAGAGAGACAGAGAGAGAGAGAGAGAGAGAGAGAGAGAGAGAGAGAGAGAGACACAGAGAGAGACACAGAGAGAGAGAGAGACAGAGAGAGAGAGAGAGAGAGAGAGAGAGAGAGAGAGACAGAGAGAGAGAGAGAGAGAGAGAGAGAGACAGAGAGAGAGAGAGAGAGAGAGAGAGAGAGAGAGAGAGAGAGAGAGACAGAGAGAGAGAGAGAGAGAGAGAGAGAGACACAGAGAGAGACACAGAGAGAGAGAGAGACAGAGAGAGAGAGAGAGAGAGAGAGAGAGAGAGAGAGAGAGAGAGAGAGAGAGACACAGAGAGAGAGAGAGAGAGAGACAGAGAGAGAGAGAGAGAGAGAGAGAGAGAGAGAGAGAGAGAGAGAGACAGAGAGAGAGAGAGAGAGAGAGAGAGAGACACAGAGAGAGACACAGAGAGAGAGAGAGACAGAGAGAGAGAGAGAGAGAGAGAGAGAGAGAGAGAGAGAGAGAGAGAGACACAGAGAGAGAGAGAGAGAGACAGAGACAGAGAGAGAGAGAGAGAGAGAGAGAGAGAGAGAGAGAGAGAGAGAGAGAGACACAGAGAGAGAGAGAGAGAGAGAGAGAGAGAGAGAGAGAGAGAGAGAGAGACAGAGAAAAAACACACATATATACATACATATGTCATTTGACCATGAAAGGACATGCAGCCAAGAATGTAATCTGAATGTGATTCTCTATTACGCTGCTGTGTACGTTATGCTGGCAGTGTTTTAAAAGGCACAGCTAGGTGGTTCTAATGGCACTCAAGTCTGTTTTGTTCTAATAAAGGCCTTTGAGTGGATGGCTGGTTCTAAACTGTGCAATAAAACTTTAAGGCACTATATAACCAAAGACAGCTCCGTCATTTTATAGCAAACTTGTTACCAGAGCCACTGAGCGCTCTACTGATCAGGAAGCAGAGAGTGTAACAAAAGGTTACAATCCCCCATTTTGTGGTCAGTATATTTCAACTGCTACGCTTTAACCAACTACTTATGAACACATGTACAGATTAATCTTGTTGCCTCATCACAGAATTAAGAGACCGTTTTGTTTCTTCAGCGTCGAACGTGAGGTTAGGCCACTGTGGTATGCGTGACTTGATGGCACGGAGTGTACTAGAAAACTACTTTCAATAAAGGATTAGTCAGGAAAATGAGCGAGACGTGTAAGAGTTTGTCTTCACCTGTAAGGCAACGTTTAAATCAAAGGCATTAAAACCGAAACATAAAAAAAAACAAAAAAAAAAACAGTTGAGATATTTTACAAATTATGCTTTCGAAAGTCAGCAGGCTAGAACATCTTTAGAGTTCTGGAAGAACATGCTCTCTGTCTTCATGGTATCAGCTGATACTTCATCTTATCCACTCTCCCATCACAACAGTCATGCCATTCCTCCATTCCCCTGCTGTTTTATGACGACTTATTCCAAACTAAATGAAAAGGGAATTTTATTTGTAAGCATTTACAGTAGATGAATTAACCGTCACAGATTCAATACAAAACCTCCAAAAACGTCACTGATTACAACTGTACATTGCTACACATCTAGGTTACACAACACATTTGGTACTTAGTGAACTTTAAGCAGCTAACAAACTGCTTCAATTAACCATTTGAACTAAAAACTTCATTCTATAGTCCTAAACCAATAAGCAGTTTATGACCAAATCATTTTTCTCTCTTATACTCCAACTCAGAGAAAAGGATGCTGGGATACTCACTGATAATGATGGCAATGATGATTATGATCACAGCTATCAAAATGGCCCACATCTGTTGGAAGCAAATACAAGTGAATATCACAAAATACCTCAAATTTGAAGATCCACATCGATTAGATATTTGTAATACATACTCAAGCATCTTCTAACCGTCTTAGATTTTAGCAGATTTTCAACAGGTGTTCATTCATGTAACTGACCCAATGTTAATTCATGTAACTGAGCCAATACACATTTAACTGAGTCATTTAAATGGGTCGATCTCCAAGAAACAAGAAAATGAGGCCAACATATAAATAAACCATTGAAGAACAGGGTTAAAGGCTGACAGATGGACTTCAGGCTGTAACTCAAGAACTATAAGGTGCACCAATACGGTGAGCAAACCTGATAAAATGTACAATGCGCGTAGATTTAAGTAAGCGGCCTCTGTGTGTGTGTGTGTGTGTGTGTCATTGTAATTATATATATATATATATATTTATTATAATCACAGACACACACACATATAAACATATACACTATCTCTCTATCTCTATCTCTCTATATATCTCTCCATCCATCCGTGTGTGTGCATATAAAAATACCTATAGTCTGTGGCTGACACTCCTCCTAACAATTTTATACGAGTTACCTACTGCAGCTTTAAGGTGGAAGAGAAATTCAAATAAGAAGCCAAAGTCAGCTGCGTCAATAATCTGAATGGTCCATGGCTTGGCTGCACAACACCTGACCACGGCCTTAGGGTGTTTCCCAGTTGGTATGACAGTACAGCGATCACTCTGGTGTCCATGTTAAGCTAAGGCTCAACCCAAAGGAACGCCTGCCACCTTCAGACGCAATTAGACTGCGGAAGGTGATCAAGAGACTCCTGTGTTTTTTATTTTCTTGTCTGAAACATCCCTGACAGTTAAATGGAATAATGTAAGCGTTGTTTGTGCCGTTTACAAATCACGTAATCCGTGCTTATTTAGTATTAATGAAAAAAGAAATATTCAAGGCAGAATTTCAACGCATGTACCACCCACTATCACATCCAGTCATCAAGTAAATACCGATGATACCTGCGATATGTCAAAGGTTATCACGAAGTAACAATAACACGAATTTAACATAACCCATCCCCACTGGGGGCATCTGAAATCAATATTTCTCCATTTTCAGTTTCCCCACATCTCTTACCTTGCAGTTCTTCCACCAGTACTTCCTCTTGAGCTTGGCGGCGTTGGTCTCAAACTGGGATGCGCCGGCCTGAAGAGCATCTGCCCTGTCGTCCAGCTCTGAAAGCTTTTGGTCTCGCTCCAACACCTTGTCCACGTTCACCCGCATGATGTCCACCACCTGGAAACAGAACAATGCAGATACCAGTTGGAGTGATTTAAGGGGCTCTTTAGGTCTACACTGAGGTGTGGAGACATGCTGTCCCTGTACACAGAAGCTTCATAATTTACTCAGATTTTATGGTACACCAAGGGAAGTCGAGTCTTTAAAACCACAACATGATCTGATTTCCCATCTGATTGTGGTTCCTGTGCATTGCTAAGCAAAGCTTTTGCCTGGAAAGACATTCCTGACGTGCTTCGTTCAATAAGACCAATGATGAGAGAATTTTAAAAACTGCTAACTTGTATTTAATTTAAATGAATGCTTGATTTAACTTAATTACATTGCATTGAAAAGCTGGTAATCTACTGATCTCCTACATTATGAAACAGAGCCTGACAGATACACCCATTTAAATGCATTCCTTCTTTACATTACAGCAGGGTGGCAGGTATGCTGGTACAAGAGTAAATATAGATATGATGCTGGCTCATGGTATAGATTTAAGACATTGTAGATACTGTAATCCAACAAGGTCAAACAGCGCTGCCCAAGACAAATCACTTCTACATTAATCAGAGTAGCCTTTTAAACTGGCTGCTCATGCAGAGAGCGAGTCAATTTTTGCTGCTTGCCACAAGGGGGGATGGAGGGTGGGATGCATGGGCTCCACTCAGGTGTAAAGCAAGTTTTCCACTTTTATGGCTGTGCCTTGTTGGCACTTATCAGGCATATTTTCCTTTTCAGTTACAACATCATGTATTTTGAGTATGGCTGCAACAAGCGATCAATACGAAAGCTCAGCATGGTGATTAACTGCTAAAACCGCAGTAAAACTAGTAATACGTTAGTTTAACGAACGGAGCAAGTCTTAGCTGAGAGGAAGAGCTGCATTTTCATCTAAACCATAAGACTAAATTACACTCATTGGTTACTTTGGATGTTTGAGTGCTATTGCACAAAGACTTGTTTACAAGTTTACAGATAAAAACTTGTACGTTTTGGTCTCAAACCCTTCATTCCTTGCATTTCTGATGTTTTTGAAAATACTGACACCACACTGCATAATATCAGTCTCCTAATGTTACTGACCACAATCATTTTTAAATTAGCTTTTTCATTAGAGAGTACATTTTTTGAATAACAATGTAAGCTTCTTGTAGAATCCGGCTACCTCTGCTTAATAGTCATAATGGGTTGATCAGGATGGACGTATAGGCCTAAGCTTGTACAACCCATCCAAACAAGGCAGGAGGGGATTTATAGTGGTAGAGCACCAGATCAGAAAACACAGCAAACATGGAATGGCACACTACGACAAGCCTAACTGGAACGCGTTTTATTTTTATCATGGAGAATGTCACCGCTATTGTTTGGAAAATACTGAGCTTTTATTCAGCCTGAAATTTTGTCTGAACCTTGGGGTCCAACCTTGACCCAAGTTTTGTAAAATTCAGTCCGATTCAGACCTGAACCCCGAGGATGACCCAAGTACTATAAAAGTCTGTCCCAAACTGACCCGAATCGACCCATAATAACCCTAGGTGCTGATAGCACTGCTTACTGTGTAGTGACAATAAGAATAGTCATTAGATCATGGCTATAAAAAAAAAATAATAATAATACAAAATATGGCATTAGAAAAATAATCAGCTGTCCACGTTAGCCTTCATCTGACTGCCACATCATCAGAAATACTTAGGGGGCTCCCGAGTGGCACAACCGTCTAAGCGTTGGCCCCATCAGCAGGAGATCGTGAGTTCGATCCCTGGTGATGCTACAGCTGTCTGTAGCTGGGAGTTCAAGAGAGCACAATCGCCCTGCTCTCTCTGGGTGGGTAGGGATGACCCCCCTTCTCCCCAATCAGTCGATGCTAGTTAGCGCAGGCGTCTGTTAGCTGACGTAACAGATCTGGTGGTTTGCGCTTTCCTCCGAGCGCGTGCGGCTGTCCTGTGACGTTGCGTGAGCGGTAGTTCGTAAAGAAGCGGTGGCAGGTCTCGGAGAAAGCCTGTGCAGCCTTCACCCTTCTAACATTGGTAGCATCATGTGATTGGGTGAGGCTTAACTAGCGGGTGGAATTGGAGACGACTAAAAAAGTCTTAGTAATATTGGTACCGATGCATCCCCAACTCAATGTAGTGGCCTTTAAATGCATATTTGTAAAATGATGGCCAAACTCGACCCCAACCGGACGTGAGCATTCGGCTCTTGTTGGATTTTGGAGAGTGTTGACATGCAGCTTGACATGGACTCTTCATTCATGTTCAACGAACATTATCGTGAAAGTTTAAGCTGAATTGGAAAGCTTTTACAAAGACCTCCCAAGATTAATGCTTTGAAGATGGTATTTTGACAAATCTCTGACAAAATGTTCTGCTGTTTGAGCATGAGCACACCATCAGATACTCAACACTCTCTGGGTGACTGCCAAAAAGTCAGAAGGCTAAATGGCTGCACAGCTTTGGAACAATAATGTGCTCATTTACACTGTTCTGTTCAAAAGGCTGGAGGCTGACAAGGCTTACCAGCTGATCTATGGCCTATTCCTGCTGTTTACATGATCATGCTCCTTGAAGCATGAAAACTGATTCTAGATCAGTCTGAATCAACATCTCACACATTTATGGCTCCCCATATTTCTCTTTTGAAACAAACAACCACCAACTGGTAGTTTTCATGTTCATTTCATTAGCCATACTGCATATGACAACCTCTCTGATCCTTGTTTTACTGTGCACTGGAAAAGTCCCCCTTCCTCAGTGCCACGAAAGGTTTACGAGACTACGCAACCTCCCCCCTCGATATTACATAACTGATGACCATGGTAACGAAACAAAACACCTTGGCCGATGTGCTCCTAATCCACATGCTCCAGTGATCCACAAACTGGCTGACGGATGAGACAGCAGGACGGAGTCCCGCCCCTTTAAGGCGGGCCGAGTAGGACAGGGCAACATGCGCAGGGCCCATGCTTCACTTACATAACCATGGTGACGGCTGGTTACATAACGGCTGGGAGCCTATGAGCAGCTGCCTCTGACTGGCTGATGGGAAGGTTCAAGGGTCTTTGAGGCAGCAGCAGACATGTCCCAAGCTGAACTGCACAAAACAGCAGCAACCAGGGCATATAGTTTGCCACATAACAGCCTGTATGGATACGTAGTACTACTAGAGAACTGGGTACAAGAGTCTAGGAAACTGCATTTGTTCCACAAACAATGGATGTATGTGGAGAAGCTGGAGTTACCCGTTTCCTCGCTAGAAATCACTTTCACAGATACATTATTTACCCTCAGATACACGGCTGAGTTTCTGGAGCAATAATAGACATCTAGAGTGAGTATAAAGTAACATGGGATGAGATGTAACAAATATTTTATGCAGTAGAAGTTCAAATGAAACCTGTTCGTTCTTGTATCCTTATAGCAAATTCAGCATTGAATTTACACTCAATTTGTCTCCATATAAAATGAAAACAGTCTATTTTTGGACATTTTGTGCACAAATGAATCCAAAATGTACTACAGACGTCATGGAAATAACATTTAAATTTCATTGTGTTTAGATTTGCTGTTCTTCATTGTCTTTTCCTTAATCATATTTTAAAGCAGCTATTTTTACAAGCTTGGGTTGTAAGCCACACAATTTTACTGAATTTACTGTGTTTTGCACTGATTTACTGATTTAGTTTATGAGCAACTGTTACAGCTACCCCCTGTGTGTTAACATAATCCCGTCTACAAGGTTAGTTGGACTGTCTGCACTCAGGTTTTCGCTGAACTGTTCATAAACAGAAGGTGCTAGAAACAAACTCTCTTTTCATTTGTAACAGAGTGAGTTTACATGCACCCCAATAATCCGATCATAATCAGATTTCTGCAGGGCTCTGATTCTTTAAATGGTCATGTAAACAAGCACACCCTGATTTCTCAGATCGGAGTAAGGTCTAGAAATCCGACGAAGGAATCCGATAAAGAGCTGGATTGTAGCTCATTAATCAGATTTCTCAGTACAAGTAAAGTATTTCCCAGTCAGCAGGCGCGAGAACAGACCGCGGTACTGGAAATGAACAAGCAAGACACTTATGGAGCGATGCTGAAACCAACACTCAATTTAAATATACATTTTATTTTATGTATGTTCACACACACAATGTTAAAAAAAAGCATGGCATGAAATATGAGCTTTGTGTTATATTACGTCTGAGTTTAGTGGCTGGCAGAAATCTGATTACTGACTCATGTAGACCGAGTTTCCCATTATCGTTCTTCGCATTACTGACAAAATCTGATTTTCTGCAGTTATCAGATGTAAACGCACTCAGAGCTTGGCCCTAAGTTTTTGCTCTAAAATGTTCATTTCTTCTCCGAGAGACTGCCCAAAGTGCCCAGAACACCATGACAGTACAGCACTGAAGGTTTAACTGTGGCACAAGCAATATTCTTCCATAATCAACAGTACAGATCAAAGATTATTCCCAGAACTCAGCTGTGAAGAGCATTTCGGATAATCTTGTGGTCGAATGTTTTCAACAAAAAGATTGAGTAACCAATTATTGAAAATGAGCAAACAGACGTGTCTGAGAAGTCATGGCAGCTCATCTTTGAACGTTCTGAGAAGGGGGGGAAGCACAGACCTACACCATCACTGGTCACTTTCAAAACCTTCTGAATTGCCATTTATTGTGCTATAGGGAAATTTTTGATAATTAAAAATTTACTTAAAGCTGGAACTTTTCTAAAACGAACTGTACAAACTATGCAATGGCTACAAATACTAGGGATTCACCAGTATGGCCCAGTTGTGGCCCAGTGCCGATATTTTTCACGTACATATCTGCTGGGCAGTCGTGGACTGGAGCTTAATGAACCAGCCTTGGGACCGGAAGGTCGTGGGTTCGATACCCTGAGCCGACAATGCGTGAGTGAAGTGCCTTTGAGCAAGCCACCTAACCCCCAAGTGCTCCCTGGGCACTGTGGATAGGGCTGCCCAATGCTCCGTGCAAGTGTGCTCACTGCCCCCTAGTGTGTGTGTGTGCGCGTGAGTGTGAGCGCGTGTGCGTGTTCACTAGTGTTTCACTGCACGGATGGGCAGATGGGTTGAAAGCAGAGGTGAAATTTTCCCGTTGTGGGACTAATGAGGGTCACCATCAGCTAAAATTTAATGACTGTCACAGGCCACACACACACACACACACACACACACACACACACGACATATCCCACATTCAGGACACATCAGGAAGGGGGTTTTCCTAATCTTTAAACTGGAAAAGCTCACTCTAGAGCAGACATGTCAAACTGGGGACTAAACAGACCAAATACTGCAGAGATCAGCATTCACCCTTACCCAACTCTCTGATTTCATGAAGGCCTTGCTTATCAGTTGATGAGCTGAATCAGGTGTTTAATTTCATGGCCCATGAGGACTGGAGGCTGACATGTGCTCTAGAGACTACTGCGTCTCACCACTATGGGACACAACTAAGCATGTTTACAACAGGTGTGGCAACGATTAAAAATGTTCAAGTTTAGCTGGAGTCCCTTTACATTTTTTTTAACCACACATTCCTAAGAAACACTATTTAATGGATGTAAAGTACATCTGGTACAGCGATAAGGCGCCTTGTGATCTGAAGTAGCAGCTATGGACAGACAAGTGCATCAGCAAAGCTTCTCTCTTGCCCACAGTGAAGATATCTGAAAAGATGCATTAGTAAAACCAGCAGCACCACCGCAGCGTATCAGACTTTTCAGCTCCAAACACAAGACGTTAAAAACAGTTTGTTCATTTTACATAATTATTTAATAGCAAGCTGCATTGAAATGTTGATCATACCCAATCTGGCAACCCTGATCTACAACTAAAAAGCAGTGAATAGCGGCAGAGAGCAGAAACAGCGACTTTAATCTTGCTTATAAATGCAACTGAGAGCCTGCTGGCTAGCATGCCAACAACATGTAGAAGTAGGAAACTTGCATGGACAGCACCTGGAGTGTCTACCAAATCATGAGGCATGCGTATTAGGTTGAGTATGCAGAGGTGGGAGCTGCACACTAAAGCTGAGAAGCCATTATTTCACATGATGTTTTGCCAAAGAAGTGCCTGGGTTCATAAAAGTTGTGCATTTTTATTAAAACATTTGTTATTTTGCCTTTTCCATTTTTAAAAACATAATTTTTATCAAAGAGTTTTTGCAGCCCTATTGCTTTACTGTTACTTTACTAGATTATACACGACATTAATTATTGTAATCTCACTGTGTGACATAATATGCTACATTAAAGAGTTACTATATAATACTTATTGTGTGTTCATTTTGCTAGTGATCGAATGGCTATAGCCCTATTTGAGCAGGATTAGTTTACCTGGGAAGGTGCTGTAATTTGAGTGATTACCAATGAGACTTGATTTTAATCCAGTGCGAATTTACAATGTTCATAGTTTTTACCTTCATAGAATTACCTTCTGTAACTTCTCGAACTTGGAGCTTCCTCAGTAACAGTCGGGTTCAAATCGACATCAGAGTATTGTAAAAACAAAACTCACTTTTCTTGTGAGCTGAGGACAAGGCTGCCAGCTAAATGAAGTTTGAATTGGTCCAATCCACAAGCTCAAGACAAGACTACTGAAATCCGAAACAATTCAGTGTATATTCCCTCCCACATGCTATGATTATACACCATCAATTTGAACGGTCAGTGATAACGCACTCAACGCCACATGTATGTACATGATGCACACGATGCTGTACTTTTCCATTATACTATACACTTGTGTGTAAATTAGAAGTTACAAGTTTTACTACTTGTTTCTTTGATATGGGGGTTTGTAAAATGATGTGCTGATAATCGAACACCGATAGACTTTACGCTATAAAATGCAGGATATAAGGAATAGTTTGTGTAGTTCTATTTACCACAATCCATGAAATGCAGCAGCTCTCCAAAGTGGTAAAAACTGACTCAGTTTGCCCATCTTGGCCAAAGCTCAAGTTAGCTCATTTGCCAGCTTCTTGGTTAAATTTTCCATTCCGTCTTAAATGAAGCAGCAGTTACATTCAGTGGTTTCAGGAAAATTTAAAACATGAAGCCAACTTTAGCTTCAGCCAAGCTGTTTGAAAGGGTGAGCAGAGACAGCAAGCTTGAGCCACAAAAATGCAAGAATGACTTCACTTAATCTCCACCTCTGTTTCCTAGTTCAATAACGAAGGGCAAAGAGTTGGTTGAAATGACATCGCGCGAGTATCAAATCCCCGTATTTACGCATCTATGCTGTCGTTGTTGAAGACCTCACCCAGATATTAGCGAAGTGAGGAGAAAACGGGAGTTGCAGCAGCTACTTTTCCACAGGATTCAAGCAGCTGCTTTGTGCCATTTAACAAAAACGTGCTTCACAGAGACACACATAGCTTCCCATTTGCACCCTTACTCAGGCATAGAGTCCTAGAATCTGCAGTTTGTAAAATCCCTACACACTCATTTCAGCCAGAAGGAAAGAGTCGCACAAGATCTGACTGTAAAAGAACTTGTAAAGCTCAGTTCATTTAATTTTGAGATGCAGCCCAATAGTCCACATTTTTTGAGCCATAACAACACACGATGTTGGGCAAACACTCATGTGCAACATGTAATATTCATCCTGTAATTTACTTTCTGCATGTTTGTATTTGTGCCAGTTACGCCTTTAACAAAACACTGCTGTGTTTTTTATTCCCAAAACAACACTTTGGGAATAGGCTAAGAAAGAAAGAAAGACAGAAAGAAAGACAGAAAGAAAGACATGTGAAATGTTTTGTAGCATGATGCCAAAATTGCAACTTGCATCATGTCTGGGCACCTGTGTATCGTTACACGCCTACAGCAAAAGTAGTGGTCAAGTTCACCTGAAGAAAACATATACAGTTACAGTAGTTACAGCTGTCTTACCTCATCCACCTGAGCCTGGGTCTGCTGCAGTCTGCGGTTGCCCCCTGCCATTCCTGAGGCACCAGGACCCTCTGTAGCTGGGGCAGACCTGTAGTGTAAAGGACACAGTCCATTAGAGTGCTAATCAGAGAAACAAGCACTTTTCAACAGATTCATTTCCACCTCTGCAGATACCCAAGGATTAAAAGACAGAGCAGCACAATATTGTTCGTTTATCATTAGTAAGATATCAGCCTTCACAACACTGATCTCTCAGAAAGCTGCCAAAAAAAAAAAAAAAAACCAACACCCCCCCAAAAAAAAGAAACATCACTGCTGTGATTTAATATGTTTTAATGTTCAGTTCCTTCCTCTAAATTATAGCTCCTTAACCAGCAGCTTGTTGCTACGTCACAGTAACGAGCTCCGCCCACTCGCTGCACCGTCTGCTGTAAGCTTCACCTTTTGAAGTGCGGACTGAGCCACAAAACTGACCCAATATCAGGTTCAGCTCAGTTTGGTCAGTTTTTCCAGATCAGTATTAATGTTGTTTTGTTCCAGCCGGTCTGTAAAGCTTCTTACAGCCCGTTTAGTTTGGCGAATGGTGTCGGGTTCATTTCTGTCTGATTCCAGGTTGTTCAGCTGTTCTTCTGTCACAGCTGCCGACTGAAAAGCTGCTCAGTGGTGACGACAGTTTGGGAATTTAGTGTCGTCTCGGCTTCAGAGTCTGAGCAAATCTGCTGTTGGTCAAAGCTGATCTTAAAAGGGTCCATTTTCTGTTTGTGGCCAAGTAAGAAGAAGAAAAAAAAAAAACCAAACCAAAAACAAAAAATTTTTTTTTTCCCATGATGTTATGGCAAAATAACAGCACAGGTAGCACGCTTCTCAACCAATCAATACACACACACACACACACACACACACACACACACACACACACAAAAAATGCAGGCCCATTCTTTACCACTTTATTCCAAGCATACGCAATACAGCGCAATATATATGCAATGTTATTTAGCCCCTTTTGTTCATGTAATACGCATATCACACATATCACTATGAAAAGACTGCCGTACTTGTGCGTTGCACACAGTACAGGTGTCTAGGTCTCTTAGATTAAGAAGGGGCTGTACAGTATAGAGGTTGGGATTTCATTTATAAGTAGTACACATATAGTAAATAATCAACCAATAATAATTCACTGCAATTACTTCAGATATAATGAAAATAAAAAATACCAGTGTATATCTTAACGTCATCCTGTTTGGCCTATTAAGGTTAGGCACTTAATCTGCTTCAGAAAGTGAGACGCTGCAAATGAACACAGTAACTCTGTACAGATAACAGATTTATCAGCACTGCAACCTTCCTATGGTCTGCGTTTTGCTTTACTCCGTGCTCCTGCCAGATATAAGCTGTGAGCTACGATGAGATTAAACAGGCCTTTTTCTTGGCCTGAATGGGTCGGTCACGTCAGAAAAAAAAAGTAAATGAATCAGTGGTGCTACACTGCCACCGTGTGTTCAGTGAGTGAACAGCAAGTATTCCTATGATCAATTGCAATACGAATTATAAACCAAGTTGTAGCCACACACAGTGCATCAGTAATTTCAAGCATATGACATCATAGAAATAAACATAACACAAACCAAACATCCAATTTAACCTTTATTGAACATTTAAGTGCCTCAATTAGTAAAACAAGCATAAAATAACAAAAACAAATTCAAATAATAATTCTAATAATAATATTATTATTATTATTATTATTATTAAGATTCCAATCTTATTTTATCTCCCACATTCCAGAAAAAAAAAAAAAAAACGTAATGCCAGAGTGTTTAGCAGTCACTTTCAGATGCAGCAGCAAGTGTTATTTCAAAGTAAAATGTTTTTAAGGTAATGCCAAAGCAACACGAGGAGCCAGTAAAAGAAAACATTTGCAGACTATTCAGTAAGACGACTCTCAGAAGGGAAGTCTGCTCACCTTTGGCACAGCAATTTTTTCCCCAAAGGGAAGAGGTAAGAGGAAGTGCGCAGCAGATTCCCTTAAATGATCTGGAACTCATCCAGGAACACAACAAGTACTTTAACAGCGCAAACCAGGAAAAAGTCCTCTGAAGACCTACTTAGCCTGGGTTGCTGAAAGCTGTGCCCATCAATGGCATGAGGTGGGGTTCATACTATACACACACACACACACACACACACACACACACACACAAACACACAAACACACTTTTTGAGAACCAAACTTTTTTCCCCTAATGTTTTCTCCCAAAAAGGCGGCACCCCTGACGTGCCTGGCCGGACCCAACACATCATCTAGGTAGACTATATTGCCAAAAAGTATTCACTCACCCAACCAGGTGTTCTAAATCACTTCCATGGCCACAGGTGTCAGCGGATGCTGAGGGGCATAGTGCGCAGAGGTCACCAAATTTCTGCACAGTCAATCACTACAGACCTCCAAACTTCATATGGCTTTCAGATCAGCTCAAGAACAGCGTAGAGAGCTTCATGGAATGGGTTTCCATGGCCGAGCAGCTGCATCCAAGCCTTACATCACCAAGCGCAATGCAAAGCATTGAATGCAGTGGTGTAAAGCGCTGGCACTGGACTCTAGAGCAGTGGAGACGTGTTCTCTGGAGTGATGAATCACACTTCTCCATCTGGCAATCTGATGGACGCGTCTGGGATTGCCAGTTGCCAGGAGACGGTACTCGTACTAAGTTTGGTGGAGGGGGGATTATGGTGTAGGGCTGTTTTTCAGGAGTTGGGCTCGAGTTCCAGTGAAAGGAACTCAATGCTTAAAAGAGATTTTGGTCAATTTCATGTTCCCAACTTTGTGGGAACAGTTTGGAGACGGCCCCTTCCTGTTCCAACATGACCACACCAGTGCACAAAGCAAAGTCCATAAAGACGTGGATGAGCCAATTTGGCATGGAAGAACTTGACTGGCCTGCACAGAGTCCTGACCTCAACCCCATAGAACACCTTTGGGATGAATTAGAGTGGAGACTGTGAGCCAGGCCTCCTCGCCCAACATCAATGTCTGACCTCACAAATGCGCTTCTGGAAGAACGGACATAAATTCCCATAAACACACTCCTAACCCTTGTGGAAAGCCTTCCCAGAAGAGTTGAAGCTGTTATACCTGCAAAGGGTGGGCCGACATCATATTTAACCCTATGGATTAAGAGTGGAATGTCAATCAATTTTATATGAGTGTGAAGGCAGACAGGCGAATACATTTGGCAATATAGCACATGTATATCTATGGGACTGACAGCAACAGCGCTACACACACAAAAGAAAAACAACACATTCTGAGCCCCTAAGAAAATAAAAGTCCATGCAGAATACCTTGTGTGTTTTTTCACATCTTCACCCTAAAATTTCAGTTCTAAAGTGCCAAAACAGCAACACCGTTACGTTTATCACTGAGCGCAAGGTGTATGTGTGGTAGATGCTTTCCTTAATACTTGAAAGCCTTTTCTTGCCATAATGAAAACTCCTAGACTAATTCCTGGAGCTTTACGACCGATCTTAGGTAAGGATCTGTAGGTAACAAGGCCACAGCCTATAGTAATAGAGATAAATCACTTTATATGCTTTTCTGAGTTGATCATGGGAGCCATCTGTGATTCGCCAACACTAAACAACTGCATACGTTAAGTCAAATTTAAAACGTCTACAGAGAGCCTGTACACAACATTCAGTGTATAACTGCAGAGTAACCAGTAGAGGTGGGCAAAAAGATGTCGGCATTAGCATCATAAATTTAATCAGAGTGCATCATCAGTACTTAAAGACCAACTGCATGGCTCATTTATAAAATAAAAAAAAAAAAAAAAAAAAAAAAAAAAAAAAAAAAAGCACAATTAGTCCAGATTAATTGGATTTAGTGAAGTACAGTATTACTGCAGTGATGCACAATGATGGAGTCATATCGTATCAGCAGAAAAAATGTTTTTATTTTTATTTTATTGGCATCAGAGCAATGTTTAGATTTGACAGATATTTCAAACTAATATTTGACGACAGTTACTGGACTACGGCTGCAAAATGTCTGCATTTCCCCAGGGTATATTTAGTTTTTTCCATCTGAATTCACGCGGCCAAATCGTGAGAATTTTTATTTTATTTATATTCTTGTAAAAGTTCCTCAAATTAAATAGAACATCTGTTTTATGATCTACACATGGTACATGCTTACAGTTTACTACTGAAAGCCAAAAAATCTCCGACGCTCTTTGTATAATTTTATAAAAGTGATGTTTCCAGAGCAGATCACTGAAGAGACGCCGTCTGTTTATAGTTTTTAGCCCAGATTTGGGGAAAAACGGGTCGACTTTCAGTAGAAAAACAAAGTCCAGCTTCTTTTATTATAAGGGTTTAAAATGACATCATCTATTAGACTGGAAAGAAGACTCTCACACAACACCCACTTTCTGAATGTAGCTTATGAAATATGAGTTATGAAGAAGTTATGAAGAACATGAAGTGCGTTTTGGAACCGCCGGTGGTTCCAAGGCGTTTAAGAGGTAACTGTAATCCTACAGACATCCCTCTGTAATGCACATAGCAGTGAATGAAAGCCTCCTTCAGACTGATATTAAATATGTGCATAAAAAAACAGATACTGGCGCTGGCCCACAATTCCCATATCTGTGCATCCCTGAATCACTGATCTATACTTTTGATGGTATTTTTATGGTGCACTGCTTTTTTTCCTCTGATCCAACTTTTCAAAACTTCAGGAGAAACTAACCATGATGCATTTTGTGAAAAAGTCTTCATATCATGCCGTCACATTTTGGCCACATCACCCACCCTTATTAACCAGTTGGCAACCAGACTTCAATCCATTATGCCAACTGTTCCAACAAATGTTATACCTCTGTTACTTCTTAAATACTTTAGTCTTGATGCCAATGCTACATATTATACAGGCTGCACTAGCTGTATTACTAATAAAATAAATAAAGCAACAAAGGAAACAGTTTTCAAACTGATGCTCTGGGACCTCCAGATAGTCCACATTCTTGCTCAGCAAGGCAGCTGGAGGTCATTTGATTTCAATGTGAGCTGGCTATTCCCGGTGATAGGAGGCAGCGTGAACCTTGGTAACGCGAAGTGGGCAGAGTAAGCGATACAACAACGGCTGTGTTTACATGCAAAAGATTTTTGTTTTCAGTTGGATTGACAATCAGATTACAGATTCAGACTGAGGTGTTTATTCTCACTCTGCTCAACAATCTTCGTTTACATGCTCACTACAAGTCATCCGATGCAGAATGACGCGCATGCGTGGAGCAGCGCTGACAGTAAACATTACCATGACAGCGAACATCACGTGAGGTCCAGTCAGTGAGAGATGAGTTTCCAGTTGGCGCGTTTGTGTTTTTAATTGCTTTAAACTGATGTCAGACTCAGAAAAACGTCCATCACATGCACTTATAAAGGAAGACATGCCCTGAGACACATAAGCTGGCCGTCCATCCAACCGCTGTCTTTTAAGGCTCAGAGTATAAACCTCATCTCCTCTGCTGACCAGTTTCAGCTCCGCAGTGTTGACCGGTTTAAACCTTTCGCTATGACGCGCCGCGCATGCGCAGAACGTCCTTACACGGTCCGATTGGAGTGTAATCGGATTCAGGCGTTTACACAGCTATTATTCTTCTATTTAACGGATTATTTAGAGGTTTACCCGCCTCGTTCAATCAGATAGAAATTGTATTCAGATTAGTCTATTCCGATTGAGGTGTTTACATGGACGTATTCTATTCCGATTGAGCTATTAGTCGGATTATTAACGGATTATCAGGCTGCATGTAAACGTGGCTCATGTTGAGCGATATAAGGAGTGAAGCGACGCGGTGATAGTAGACGCTTTATCTCCACGGCGGTGAAACGGTTCGCTCCTTTCTTGGTTCCTAGATAATAGTTCCTATTAGAGACGGTGGTGGTGCTTTCACTACAAAACAGAGTAATCACAAATAGATTAGATCAGATACAGCAGTGCTGCTGGAGTTTAACTCCTCAGTGTCACTGCTGGACTGAGAACAGTCCACCAACCAAAAACATCCAGCCAACAGCGTCCTGTGGGCAGCATCCTGTGACCACTGATGAAGGACTCAAGGATGACCAACACAAACTGTGCAGCAGCAGATGAGCTGTCGTCTCTGACTTTACATCTACAAGGTGGACCGACATGGTAGGAGTGTCTAACAGAGTGGACAGTGAGTGGACACAGTGTTTAAGAACTCCAGCAGCACTGCTGTGTCTGGTCCACTCATACCAGCACAACACCACCACCACCACGTAAGGGTCACCGCAGTGCTGAGAATGATCCACCACCCAAATAGTACCTGCTCTGTGAGGGTCCATGGGGGTCCTGACCACTGAAGAACATGGTAACAGAGTATCAGAGAAACAGATGGACTACAGTCTGTAACTGTAGAACTACAAAGTGCAGCTATACAGTAAGTGGAGCTGATAAAACAGACAATGACCCTAAAAACAAGGAGGTGGTCATAATGTTATGCCTGATTGATGTACTGTTTTCCTTACAGACTGCCTACACAGACACATGGATTAAATAAAAATAAGCACAATAGTGATTTCTCACCAGGATTCTCTAAATTTTAGCAGGAACGCATCTGATTTGTTGAGAGTGAGTGAAACCATGGTCCGTTTGAGTTCAGAAACGCCCACAGGTGATGTGTGATCAATAATTTGGGCAACCTAATTACCTCTCACAATGTGTCACTCTTACCTAACAAGGGTAAGAGTGACACATTGCTGGTGAACTCTGTCCATCAACCTGTTCCCAAACCTCAGAATAACTAAATATGTCATTCGTGTTGTGTATCGTGAAAATTTTGTGTAATTATATTAAGAAGCATTCCTGCCATTACGTCCACCCTTAATTTGGAGAACACATTTACTTCCCATCCTACTACAATCTGAAAACTATTCAGACATTTCTTTTACATGAGGTGGGAAAATGCCATTACCAGCGTTTCTCACTGATTTCAGTTCTGTCCAAATCCAGAACACCAGTTTTTTATGGACTGTGAGCTTCCACATCAGTACAGATATACGACTGTCCCAACAAAAAAAATGAACCCTAGGAATAAACTCAGATTATATTTATCTTGTGTGGATGTGCCATGTCAGCAAATATTCCACAGTATCCTGTGAAAAAAGAAGTTTTCAGCTTTTCCTAAGAATAAAGGCACTTGAAGAACGTATGTGAATTCTCTGTAGCCCAAATCAGGCAGATATGCATCATCCTACCTCAATTGTACAACCGAACATTAAAGTTATGGATTTATACGGCTGTGTTGACAGTTCGCTGTAAATTCCCAATTTAATGACAACACTAATGACACTTCAAATGAAGTATTATGGGAAAGGCTCAGTTAAATATGCCAAGCAAGATCCTGTTTCTGTGTTGGCTTTGAACTCAACATCACAGGCTGCTCGTTATGTGAGTAATGTGATGTTCTATTCTCTGACAGTTAGGCTGGCACTACCAAGAGCGGACGCATATTTTCAGAGCAAGGTTAGTAAGTTAATGACGGAGGCAGGCCCTGCAGCGGCAAGGCAGAAGGCATTGTCCACAACTTTTTTTCTGTACATGTACAGCTCTGAAAAGTCAGACACCACGCTTTCCTTTATATACCTTCCAGTCAAGACATCAAGTATAATACATTCAGTATTTAGTGTGTCCACTACTGCTTCCTTTTCCGTTTTTCAATGAAATCTGCAGGGATATTTTTCCACACCTCCAAAATTCAGTGTGGTTGCGTTTCACGCTTGTCTAGACACCTGTAACTCCTCTTACATTGGCCAATTTACATTCATAAAACCTTGAAATCCAGTTTTAGTGTTCAACTGCAGGGCTAATCAATGCTGGAGGTCCAATGTCCAGCACAGTTTGGCACTATTATTCATTCATATATCTCCTCACAAATGTACAGGGTGATCCAAAGGTTCCTCGAATTTCAAAGCGCAATTTTTTTTACAAGCACGAGGCACCTAGGAACCAATCACATACCAACTGGTCATAGAGTTTCTGACTGTCACGGGAAGACGGCCCCCTTCAGTCTGTGAGGAGACGAGACCCCTGAGCAGAAAGTGTTCTGCGTTCTCCACTTCAATAAGAGTGAATCTGTCATAACTGTGCAACATGACTTTGTCGGCAGTGAACCTCCAGCAGCTCAGAGCGTTCGTCATTGTTTCCGCAACACTGGACGGCCTCCGAAATCGCATCGAAAGAGCTGCGAGTGCAGCGACACCCGACACGCTCAATCCAGCATGGGACGAGTTTGACTGTGGTGTTGATGTCTGTACAGCTGGAGGAGGTTCAGATTGAGACCTTTACTGCATTGATTTACAAGTGAAATCATTTTGAACTCGGATGAATCTTTCTGAATTACCCTGTATTCTCAAGTCATTTTAGATGCACATGAGCGAGAAATCTGCAGGCCAAAATGTGTGTTTGAGTAGTTGCTTTTGTGAATGTCTCTGAAGGGCAACAATGTCAGTGTCTCCTTTGGGAACATCTTTTATTGGAGGGACATAGCTTTAACTCCATTTTAAGACCGGATACATCTGATATCATACTTCAGTGGTTGAAGCTTGTGTGCATTTTCTCGTTAAACATATCGCTGATTTTGGAAGAAAACCTCGTCTCTCCAAAATGGTAACTTTACAGGAGAAGGAGAAAACATACTTTATTTTGAATGCAAGTCAATGGATCCAGATTTTTTTCAAAGTACCTTTGTGATGTTTCTTTTGGTCCATTCATCATGGAATTTACACACAATGTAAAGGCCAACAGGCATTTTCAAATGATGTCAAAAACTAAAGAACGACAAAAGTGAAGAAAATAGGTTTTCTTCCGACCGCAGAGATATGTTTCCTGCTTTTGTTCTGGACAAAAAAAATAATAAAAAAAAATTTAATAGCCAATTTGACTGGAAATTAAACCAACAAAGGGTGGTCTCTGTAAATTTGCATACAGCCCTCTTGACATTGAACTCTTCTGTCTGATGAACTGTAACAAATTTTGAATACAATGCAAAGAGTTTTAATAAATATGGACACTTCATATATTTCATCTTAATGTTTTAACATTGTTACATAAACTGAGGCTAAAGTAAGTTTTTGCTGGTACTTTACTCTTCTAGGTACCGAGGCTAAGCAGTATATACTCAACGTAACTGACGTCACCAGCTCTGGAGGTTGAGCGTTTAAGCTCAGGTCACACTAAACAGACTGCACATCTTCCTAATTAGGTCAAGGCAGCCCACATATTGATAATGTCAGGAATACAGCAATGCGTTTGTTTATGAGGTGTCAAATTGCTGGCCTTTTCAACACATCACTGGAGAGGCTCTGCTTATTGTTATCGCCACCGCCAACACAATTGGAAGTGTCATACTGGCCCATTTAGACAGCAGAGTAGGCTCTATACAATGGATTTGCCCTCAGGCTCCACAGACAAATGAACTTCACTGACCCCCCCACCAAATGCTCCACATTTAAAGCTGCCCTATGTAAGACCAGATTTTGCCATTTGTGATTAAATCTTATCTTGACCTGTCAGATCTTAACTTAAGACAAAAAGATAGGCCGTAATAAGGCCCCTGATTAAAAACTGGACAGCATGTGTTTTTCCGGAGTCGACCTGAAACAGCACGAGTTGAAACTAAGAGCATGTGATTAGTTTAACTGCTGCTTTTTTACTAATCCCAAAACAATGTGCTTTTCCTTCACACAGTACCATTTACTTCAGGAGTGGGTCATTCTCTGACCTAGAGGGCCTGAGTCAGCACAGTTGGGAGATTTTCAGCTAAGTGGGCAATATGGCAAAAACATATCCGGCACAGGATTTTATGTTTACACAGTACATGATATGTAAGCATGATACTCAGTACTTCAGCAATCTGAGAGCAATTTGGAATAATTCAAATATCATTTCTTGTCATTGCGGTACCGGTTTAGCTGCCCAGGAGACTCACAGACCAATCACATGCGCTTTAAATATCACATGACGCTACTCAGCCACTCTGTGAATTACAATGAGCTCTGAGACTGGAGCGAGTGACGCCACACACAGGGGAGGGATGAGGCGAGAAACAGCAGTCAGAGAAGAAAGTGAGCCAGATTATTTTATATGTTGTGCTCTAAAAAGAGAAAACTCACAATAAACATTTGATCTGACAGTCAGTTGTTGACTACACTAAGATGCTGATACACCTACTAGGCTACTTCAGTAAACCGTATACGGCGCTGACTCATAATACAAGTTAGACATTATGATGTTCTGGACCTTCGCCTGAGCAAATTTTCTCTAACTGGACCTTACTGAATTTGAATCGAAGACCCCTGACGGATTCTATTCACACCACTCATCTCAATGACAGACTGAAGCTTCAAACGTCTTCCCTGTTTAAGTGAATAAATCTTTACAAAAACAACTTCCATTCTAGGGCTTCAACACTGAGTCAAAGTCTAAGTTGATTCATATTTTTGCACCACATTGCAGCAGACACACAAACTCAAAAGCAAGACCCACAAAAGTCACAGTGAGGTGCCACGCCTGGTTCTGCACAGTGGTGATGGCATTTCACAGAAGAATGACAAACAAACCCAAAATCATCCAAGTCCTAAAGCACTCATCTCTCACTGGCAGTGGGCGAGTGCTTGTAACTAACAAGCCAAACTGCCCAACATCAGCTCAGTAAAGGTACATATTGGCTGATGGAGGAGACGAACATCTCAGTAACATTAAGGTTAGTGTAGTAACACTAATGCCACACTGAGGGAGCTGTTCAGTAACAAACCATTTCCAGGCTAAAGCCACCCAGTCGTGCCAGCCGAGGCGACGCTGGACCTGGTTTAGGACGCTTCTAGTATGATGTAGTGCACGATTATATGTCTACACCCTTATTTCTATTACTACTGTACTGTGTTGTGCGTCTGCTACTGGCTGCTAAATTTCCTTCAGGATCAATAAAGTATATATCTACTGATTAATATCCGTAAAATATGTTTAATGCAGAAATATTTAGCCAATAATGTATTAGAAGCTGCCTGGGCAGAGAGACCCCATTCAGAATCATATAACCCATGACAAAAACAGGGAACAGATAAATGTGTGCCAGAATCAAGAGAACATGCAGTAAATGATCAATTAATACGTTTTTCATTTATTTTATTGACCGTTTGGAGACTTTAGGAAATAACCAAATGCTTTTTTTTTTAAATATTCGTTGTAATTTCTGCACTTTCAATCAAGCTTTTCGTTCAGCACCAGTTTTCAATTTTAAGAGAAACAAATGCATCAGTTATGAAAACAAAAGCTGTTTTATACTTAGGATGGTGAGCTTTGAAGTCAGGGTTCATGTCAGTTTCTTACATCACCAAAAAAGACCAATCACTACAGTAATTGAATAACCCTTATTAGCAATCTGTACATTCCTAAAAAAAAGTGGTTCTTCAAGGGTTCTTTAGCAAAGAACACTGTTCTTTATAGAATATCTCATGTTTAACTGGTTCTACAGACTGATGGAGCTGTAGACGGTTCCATCATGCACCAAAGAATTGCTCTGCTACCGTTACAAGCTTTAAATCACAACAACAGTAGAACCCTTTCAGTGCCACACAGAACCACTGTCAAAAAGGCCTGGATATACGTTATAATACCTTGTACAACACCACCTCCACCAGTCTGAAGCACCGTTTCACCATGCAAAGAACCATTTAAGAAGGAAATGGTTCTATATAGAACTCACGGTTAGAAATGGAACCATTCACTTTGCTACAGAACCCTTGAAGAACCATCTTTTTTAGGGGTGCAGTCCACAGAATATATGCCTTGTCACCAAATCAGGGAGTGTTTCATTTACTTTTACAGGTAAATGAAACACACCCTGACACGGGTCATGGGTACTGGTTTGGTTCTTGTGTTTATTCAGAGAAGCGGGTTGCTACATGATGGTCACGATACACAGAGCATTTCAGTCAGTAACGATAAACAACAACAACAACAACAACAACTACAACAATGAGAATAAAACCGTTGATCCTCTGCGCTTTTGGGCTAAAGGCGAATTGAGCGACAGTTTGTACTATAAACAGACTAAAAGTTCCACAGTTTAGCATCACTGTGGGATGAAAACAGCGACAAAGTCTCTATAATGATTCTGTAAACCACAGAAAAACGAATTCATGCCCTGTAGCGAACAAATCGCCCAGAAATATTGGCTAAACTCGCTAATCGCCGAACTCAAATCCGCTCGGTAACTAGCAGCAAGCCAGCCGGTTACTTCAGCTAAGCTAATTAGCTAACACCGCCCCCTAAATATCAACCTGAACAACTTTTAAACTGTAATTCATCTGTCGCCATTTAATCTGCGACATAAATACTGACAAAAGCGATCAGCGAGAAGTCCCAAACAGCGCTCAAGATGTCACTAAACTACCAAGCCTGCTCAAACAGACCTCGGCGTCAGCTGGCGGGCTAGCGCGCTAACCTGTTGCTCCTGAGGCCTGAGGAAGTTTGGGCGTTGTTTTCAGACGCGCTCTCTCTAACTAGCGAGTCACTTCCAAAACACGGATTCACACCATACACGAATTACAGGCTTAAAGCGGCCCACAGATGCTCTAAAAGACACTTACATGATTGCTGGCGTGCTGTTTTGTAGAGGCTCTGCAGTGATCAGGAAGGCTATCTGCGGCTCTAGCGGTCTGTACGGAGCTAGCGCTACTGCCGCACAGCACAGGCACTTAAAGGGCCAGTGTCCGCTGAATCTTCCCTTAAAGGCGAATTCCGCCGCCTTTCAAAAACCCAGCAGAGTTCAGTCATAAAGCAGTCACAGCCCAAGTCATTCAGATATGGTTGATGCGAAATGGTGCATTAGAATCACTCAGA
The DNA here is from genome assembly GCF_015220715.1 of Pygocentrus nattereri. Lineage (NCBI taxonomy): Eukaryota > Metazoa > Chordata > Actinopteri > Characiformes > Serrasalmidae > Pygocentrus > Pygocentrus nattereri. The sequence continues at coordinate 5,519,601 of NC_051231.1, read as the reverse complement.
TTTCTTATAATAGGAAACAGAGTTTGTGATTATATATATATATATATACACACACACACACACACACACACACAAAAGAACCAAACCAGTATCTATCTATCTATCTCTCTCTCTCTCTCTCTCTCTCTCTCTCTCTCTCTCTCTCTCTCTCATATATATATATATATATATATGCACTCATTGTCCATTTTATCAGCTCCACTTACTGTATAGCTGCACTTTGTAGTTCTACAGTTACAGACTGTAGTCCATCTGTTTCTCTGATACTCTGTTACCCTGTTCTTCAGTGGTCAGGACCCCCATGGACCCTCACAGAGCAGGTACTATTTGGGTGGTGGATCATTCTCAGCACTGCAGTAATACTGACGTGGTGGTGGTGTGTTTTTGTGTGTTGTGCTGTTATGAGTGGATCAGATGCAGCAGTGCTGCTGGAGTTTTGAAACACTGTGTCCACTCACTGTCCACTCTATTAGACCCTCCTACCATGTCAGTCCACCTTGTAGATGTAAAGTCAGAGACGACAGCTCATCTGCTGCTGCACAGTTTGTGTTGGTCATCCTCGAGTCCTTCATCAGTGGTCACAGAATGCTGCCCACATGAGGCTGTTGCCTGCATATTTTTGGTTGGTGGACTATTCTCAGTCCAGCAGCGACACTGAGGTGTTTAAAAACTCTACCAGCACTGCTGTGTCTAGTCCACCCAGACCAGCGCAACACACACTAACACACATGGGGGTCCTTACCACTGAAGAGAGGCCCACTACACAGAAAAAGAAAGCATGGAAGTCCGAACAAGCGCATCAGGGGCTGCATTACAGAAATTGACCTAGCAACCAACCAGACGCACACAGCTGAAACCCTAACACATAATCAAAATAATCAAGTTAGCCAGAGAGCTAATGTTAGCTACAGTTACTGGTGTAAAAAAGGTCCACCAAAAGTGACGTATGATAAAAATGAAGGTAAGAATATTGTGACAGCGCTTTGTGCTGTTTATCAGAGCATTGCTGCTCTGCAGTTTCAGTTTCCATTTCCCAAATGCTTTCATATTATTGCTTGTAATAAACATAAGACACGTTCATTATTATAACTCATTATTCACCATCATCCCTGTAATATTTTGTTTTCATCAACAACAACACACAAGGGTAATAAGAGGGGCCGGTGTAGATCATGTCTGCAGCGTCTGGGGTTTTTAAAATGCTGTTCATTAAAAAAGCTTATAGGCAAAGCAGTATTTTCATTGCAGATGAATGTAATGTCATTATGCCAGTTATATTGAACTATGCTGCCTGACACTGCATATAACAACAGAAACTGATGGTTAGAACAGAAGTTTAGACACTTCTGATGTTTAGTGAAATATCACAAACCATTTCCTCTCCCCTAAGAACTGAATTTGAATGTTGCATGAAGTTTCTTAACTTATCAGTGCCAACTGAAATAAAACAGCTTAAGCTGATTTCAGTTAGCTAATAAAATAAATGTGTTAAGTGTTAAAACATTTTAAATATAAGTGTGTTATTAAAGTTTTCTCTCAACAGACCCTAGTCAATTCAAGTCAAGAGGCTTTATTGTCATTCCATCTATGTACAAGTACACAGTGAAGTGAAATTACATTTCTCCAGGAACAACACAGTGCAACATGGAACAAAATAGTACAAAGTGCGAATGTGCAGACAGTGTGCAAACAAAAACTGTAACTGCGAAACAATACAATAAATACAAGTAAAAAAAAAAAAAAGAAAAAGAAAAAAAGAGCCAAAAAGGACCGTTTTGTTGCTCCCGAAGTGGCCGCTGCAGCTACCCGCAGCACTGCCGGAACCAGTGACACCTAGTTAGTGTAAGGTTGGACTGTTGCTATGGAGACAGCTTGCTGAAACTGCTACTATTTGCTATTAAGATACACTATATTGCCAAAGGTATTCACTCAACCATCCAAATCACTGAATTCAGGTGTTCCAATGACTTTCATAGCCACAGGTGTATAAAGCCGAGCCCCTAGGCCTGCAGACTGCTTCTACAGACATTAGTGAAAGAATGGGTCGCTCTCAGGAGCTCAGTGAATTCCAGCGTGGTACCGTGATCGGACTCCACCTGTGCAGCAAGTCCAGTCGTGAAATTTCCTCACTACTTCCAACTGCATCCAAGCCTTACATCACCAAGCGCAATGCAAAGCGTGGAATGCAGTGGTGTAAAGCGCCGCCACTGGACTCTAGAGCAGTGGAGACGTGTTTTCTGGAGTGACCAATCACGCTTCTCCATCTGGCAATCCGATGGACCGGTCTGAGTTTGGCGGTTGCCAGGAGACGGTACTTGTCTGACTGCATTGTGCCAAGTGTTTGGTGGAGGGGGGATTATGGTGTGGGGGTGTTTTTCAGGAGTTGGGCTCGGCCCCTTAGTTCCAGTGACAGGAACTCTTAAAGTTTCAGCACCAAGAGATTTTGGACAATTTCATGCTCCCAACTTTGTGGGAACAGTTTGGGGACGGCCCCTTCCTGTTCCAACATGACTGCACACCAGTGCACAAAGCAGGTCCATAAAGACGTGAATGAGCCAGTTTGGTGTGGAAGTCCTGACCTCAACCCCATAGAACACCTTTGGGATGAAGCAGAGCAGAGACTGTGAGCCAGGCCTTCTCGCCCAACATCAGTGTCTGACCCCACAAATGCGCTTCTGGAAGAACGGTCAAAAATTCCCATAAACACACTCCTAACCCTTGTGGAAAGACTTCCCAGAAGAGTCGAAGCTGTTATAGCTGCAAAGGGTGGGCCGACATATTAAAGCCTATGGATTAAGAATGGGACGTCACTCAAGTTCATATGCGTGTGAAGGCAGACGAGCGAATACTTTTGGAAATATAGTATATATTAACAAAATAAATAGGTCATTTATTCAGACTTTTAATTATATTATTTAATTTTTCGATGTGGAGGTTATCATCATTATCCTATTTGTCATCCGCTGGAAAAATCAAGTTATGTTGTTAGCAGGTTTTACTAAAGCACAAGTTTAAACACTGAAGATGATGCCAAAACAGTTCTTAGTGTATCTCACTTAAGTTGAAACTTGGTTTTCTTGTTTCGGACCAGAAGCAGCTGCTCTGATTCTGATCAGTTGTTGTAAAGGGGAATACCAGTCCAGTCCCTGACACCAGCTTCATCTTTTCACATCCTGTTTTCATGTGTTCATAACACTTCAGGTAGTGAACTGTATGTTTTTATTGGACAGTGCAGTACAGATGTTATTATATGCAAGCATGAATGGAAATATATCATCATTATGGCACAAAATTTCCTGAGGAATAAACTATGACCACTAAGTACGGAGACAGTACACAGCCTGTAAACAATGCAAGTTTGTTCTGAATGGATTTTGTACTTCAGATGCAAATAATTTTCTAAATTCACATCATTCTGGCAACAAAGCAAAATGTTTTACTTTTGATTTTATTTCATTATTTAATACTGCACTACATGCGTCTAAATCAAGTAAAGCGGATCTACGTCTAGCAGAAAAATATAGTCAATAAAAATTGCACAGAAGCCTCAACAGCTAAATAGGATTTAAAGTTTTTCTGTATTTAGTGTCTCCACACTTTGCCTTTATTACAGCTTCCATTCTTTACAGGAAATCTGAAGGGATATTTTTCTATACCTCCAGAAAAAGTTGGCTTCACATTCCAGCTAATCCCAGTGAGAGATGTTGAGGTCCAGACTCTGGGGTGGTCAGTTAATTGTTCAGCTTCTTTGTTTGACGTGTCCGTCTCTTTTTCTCAGTGAGGTTCTTCTTGAACAGCGACACATCCTTTCAGACCCACAGCGCTGAGTGGTCTTCTCGCAGTGGAAGGATGGACAGAAACACCTGTGGATGTTCTCAGATCTGAAGCAGCTTGATTTTCTCCTCTCTCAGAGATGACGGCTTTAAGTGCTGTTTATCTGATGGGGGCAGTTTTGGCAGGTCTTGTGAGGTTCTTACAATTCAGTTTTCAGTTTTCTCCAATATCTTTTAATCATTATTTGACTTACGAAAATAATCTTCTCAGAAATATCTCCAAAAATTACTGTTACACTATATTAAGAGACCCTTATTAGTCCCACAACGGGGAAATTTCACCTCCGCATTTAACCCATCTGTGCAGTGAAACACCACATACACACTAGTGAGCACACAAACGGTTGAGCAGTTGGGGGTTAGGTGTCTTGCACAAGGACACCTCAGTCATGTACTGTCGGCTCTGGGGATCAAACTGGCGACCTTCAGGCCACGACTGCTCCATTATATCGGGACCCATTATAACGTAAGTTGATGAAACCAGACTTTTTTCCAAGTCATTTTGGTCCATTCACCATGAAATTTACACACATTGTAAAGGACAAGAGGCATTTTCAAGCTGTCAAAAACTGAAAAACGACAAAAATGCAGATACAAGTAGTAGTCATGTTTTGACCAACACTAAATTTAGTTTAGTACTTATACTATCACAGATAAAACCATATGAATGATATTAGATTCAACTGGAGTTTCTCAGACAAAATATGATGCATTTTTCCTGCTAATTTCAAACCACTATGTTAATACAACTAGCTAAACAATTGCTGACATGGGTGGGGTGGGTTGCAACATATCTTTGAAAAATGTTAAAACTATCCCCCTACATACAGCTTGAAAACATTTTATTGATTTTATTCATTTTATAGAATGCCTAGTCAGAAAGACTGACCGAGCTGTTCCTGCCAAAGTTTTACAAAAGCAAACGTTGGGCAAGTCAGTCAGACCAGCTGTAAAGGCACATTGGACCTGCCATGTGACACTGAGCAGATACTGCAAATCACTGCAGAAGCCGAGAGACCTGTGGTGATCTTCCCAGTGTTGGTTAACGGAGCTGCAACACACTTTTCTCTGAGATGCTGGACAAAGTGTTGGCTATTTGACTAAGGCAGCAGACCTGTATTATGGACTAACCACACATGTGGTAAGCTTATCGCTGCTGTTGGAACAAAACCTATATCGCCATTATTTTTCAGTTTTTGACACAATGTGAATGTACCTATGGTTCTACATCTTCTGTGTAAATTTCATGATGAATGGACAACAGCAATCACCCCAAATTAGTTGGAAAAAAGTCTGACTCACATTAACAGTATAGTAGGTTTTTTCCTTCTCCTGTAAAGTTACCATTTTGGAGATCGAGGTTTCGATCCAACAACAGCGATATGACGGGTTAGTCACTGGAGAGTGGAGTAAATTTGGATAGCACAGGTGCCAGAAACACTGAAACGCTTTGTTTATCTATGTACTCAGGTTTTCTGCTCCACTTTCTTTTAGATTAGAAAATTTGGATAAAAAGTGTCAGTAATATACAGCATGAAACAACCACAAAACATGGGATGAAAAGCAAGTTCTGGGTTGTTATTTTATTTCAGTAAAGCTCTTTTTGAAGCATATTGCGTGGTGTGGTCTGTTTTTGCTTCTTTTGTCTAACTGTTACAACTTACCCTGGTAGTGGGGTAGGTTGCAACAAAGGAACACCATGTCTTTGACATCAACTCATGCAGTCTGTGATATCCTTGCTGTGGATGGAATTGGACGACTTTGTAGTGCCCAAATTTTTGTATTTTGTATAAAAGTTTGAGAATTCTAGCTCAAAAATTCAGTGAGTTGCAGGTTCTGAAACAAAAAGTGTTACAATCACACCTGGCCCCTGCCATAGCTCCACTTAGAAGCCATTGTGCAGTTGTTGAATTCTGTCATTAAATGTTAAGGAGAAATATTTATGATCTTTGATCGTTTCAAAAGGTAAATATACAGCTAAATCAGACTCTACATATGTTTAGAACTAGGTTTTACAGAAATCTGTATTAGTATGGTGACATGTAGAGCTAGTAAAGGGGATACACACCTCATGCACGTCCTTGTCGTGGGCCAAAGCCACAACAGGCCATGCAATAGGCAAGGCTTTAGGCTAACAGCCAGCTCTACTCTCAGCACACATCTGCACTCTCTTGCTTCCAGCTCCTGGCTGAGTTCTTCCTGTTCTACAGGCATTAGAACCACAGCCAGTGGCTAGTCCAGCCCTTCAGAATAAGAGTCCTTAGCAAAATAACCTCAAGGAACAACTGCTGGAGAACAATAGCCCAAAATAAGCACACACAACACCTTTCGAACACGCTACGCTATGTTACCAGACTCTGCCTGCTCTTGAATTAAAACATGGGAAAGTGAAAGTAGTCTGTCTTGCAGTCTTTAGTTGGATACAATTTTATAAGAGAAAAGTTTTGGTAAGTTTTTCTCCCACATTAGTTTTAACCTATATTGTTAGAGTGTCACACGCATGACTTTGAATTTGCGTTATATTGTCACATTTAGAATTCAGCAAATACCCAATGGCTTTTTTCACAAGTGAATCAAGTCAATGGGTCAACAGTGGTTTTCTAAGAAAGTTATTTAAGATATTTAAGTTACAGAGAAGTGTTTCTACTCCATGTCAGCCATCCATCATTACAAACACTACCCGACAGCTAAAGTAGCCTGTTTTTAAACACACGGGTATAAATGATTCACCAAAGATGTCCACCAAATACTGAGGACATTTAACCACAGCTCAACCAGCCAAGACGTCTCAAACAAGACGTGAAACATGACCGCTGAGCATTTCTGATGTACTAGCCTTGGATGTGATTCCTGCTGTCAGGAGGGGGGATCAAAACTATGAAACATACTTACAGCTGTATAGAAGTGCTTTGCTGATGTGGAACAAAATCTGCTCTTCTCCACTGCAGTGCTACTTCATCCAAGGTAAGTAATATAGCATAGCTAGCTAATGCATGCCATTTAAACTCAGCTAGATTTTAACAATTTATCTGTTACAGTACATTATACTTATTTACACCAACTGTTATTACTACTGAATTCTAAGTATGTTACTTAGTATGTTATCAGACTCTGTATTCGGTATTTGTACTTGGTCTGAAAAAAATGGTATTGGTAAAATGGTATCACTATACAATACAGATACAATGGATACAGATTCACTGAAAAATGATGGAACATCCTGATGATCTTGATGTCAACTCTTCAGCCTGCATTGTGGACCATGCCCTCCTTTAAAAGACCCACAGTAGTTCAGTTGGTTTCTGAGCAGTAGTTTCTGGCTAGTGACCGCATTAGGGGTGGGAGAATAAATCGACACAATATAATAGCAGAAGCGCAGGCCCAAGTATTTCTATCATAATCCACATTGTTTGTTACTGGCTTTTGTCAGTTGTGTTATTGTTAGTAATGGTCAGATAGCACTGCGGACAACACACTTTCCCCCACACAGTGTGGTTTAATCCCACATTAAGACAGGAATCAGAAACACCACTATAACATACCGATTACTGCTCAATCACTGGGTGGTTCATGAGGATAGTGATTCACCCCCCTACACCATATTAGAAATACACTTATTGCAGTGAAAACCTGTATTTTTTTTGTTAATTTGTCCATAAACAAAGCTAAACAACTGAACACTGGGCAAAGTAATTTGGTGTTAATTTCAAGTGATTTTTACTCCCCTTTAATCTGAACAGATCCAGTAAAAAGCATGTATAAGACATGTTCAACAATCGATTTGACATCCCACACTTTCTCATAAGCTAAAAATTCATTTCAGTACAATTACCAGATGAACAGAGAAATGACGTGGAAAAAATAAGCACTTTTTCATTTTCAGATTTTATTTTACAGCAGAAATTATATAAAGCATTCAGAAAACATTTTCCATATTTTAAGGGCAATTCAAAATGTTTTGCATGGCTTCAGCAGCTGAATATTTTTTTTAAACATATCCAACAATTCAGTGATGCTCTTACATGCACAATTACAGAAAAAAATAAATCTCACAAGGAGGACAGAGAGAGAGAGAGAGAGAGAGAGACAGAGAGACAGAGAGAGAGAGAGAAGGCCTGGGAAAAACAGAATGTGAGGAAACTCATTGGAGAAAGAAGGGAGGGATACAAAGCGGGAAATGAGAGAGAAGGAGGGGGAACAATTGAGAGAAAGAGAGAGAGAGAGAGAGAGGGGGGGGAGGTCTAATACTAGATTTACATGCAGAGTGTTGATTGCCCACTGCCCTGTAAGAAAGATGGGCTTCTATTTTTAGCTATTTTTTTTTCTTAGCGTCATTTGAAAATGATGAAAACGTGCATTAGGGTGGGGGGAGTATGAAATCACTGTCCATAGATCACTGAATGCCTGACTTTCTGTACCATTAATTGCATAAGAGGACGTGAACTAAGCATGTCTTTCATTCTTTTTTTTTAATTAACTTTCCCGTGTTCTTTTGATCTACAGTTCTCTGCTTAAAAAGAAACGGAAACTGTTTATTGCTCTGGGTTTGTAAGTGAAGAGTGGTTATCGGCCTAAACTGCCTTTCTATACTCCAGTGGGGTTGGAAACACGATGATATCACCAGTTTAGTCTTATTATACTACGACAACAGTGGCCGTCTCAGTCCACGCCGTTAGTCCACGTCTGAGCCACTGGAGATGTTGGCTCAGCACCGAAAACAAGATTACGAGTTTAGTGATCCTTTTGGTAAAACAGCCACACGTGACAAGGCTTTGGAAAATGAACTGTATGATGAGTGTAAAGCCGCATGAACTAGGCTTACATGTCTCTTTTGCCTCACACAGAAATATAGAATGAATGCTCTAGTATAAAAGACTCACATCTGCTGAATTAGCCTGTATCGGAACATGACTGGATTATTCAGATTAGCTTGATGCATTTACAGCTGAGGTATTCTTTTCAGGCATTTCCATTCCCACAGGGATTTGGAGATGCCAATTGACTAATGTCTATGCTTATGCTCCCTGGTCAGTTTGGTGACAACGATCAGATTTAAACTCCAGACATATGAGACCCGCCCTGCACCTCTTCAAAATAAAGGTTTCTAAAAGGTTCACATCTAGGAAACATCTTTAAGCGGCACCTTTATGTCCAGTAGTTCATCAAGGTTCTTTACACCTGCACTTCTGCAGCTCCTTCAAGAACCATCCATTGAGACATTCTTCATGGAACCCAAAGTGGTTCTGTGGCAGGGGTGCTGTAGCAAACCTGGTTTCTGGTTATCGACCACCCTGCAGAGTTCAGTTACAACCCAAATCTAACACACTTGTTCCAGATAATGAAGGCCTTCAGGTGTGTTGGATCTAAACCCTCCACAATGGTAGATCTCTGTTTACACTTTTGCTGTTTCTTCAAGAAAAACTATTGAAACGCTCTTCATGGAACCACAAGTGGTTCTTTTATGGCAAACCTGGATTCTGGAGATGTAGCGCCCTGCAGAGTTCAGCTACAACCCAAATTTAACATTTAACTTGCTCCAGGTAACGAAGGCTTTCAGGTGCGTTGGATTTGACCTGTCCAAGGTGGTAGATCTCCGCTTACACTTGCAGTTCCTGATGGAACTTGTTGCAGTTCCATCAAGAACCATCAATTGAGAGGTTCTTCGTGGAACCAAAAGTGGTAGCAAATCTGGTTTCTGGAGATCGACCACCCTGTAGAGTTCAGCAACAGCGCAAATCCAACACACTTGCTCCAGGTAACGAAGATGCATCGGATCTAAATCCTCTAGGGAGGTAGATCTCCCCTTGCACTTTTGCTATTTCTTCAAGAATGTCAATTCAGAGGTTCAAAAGTGGTTCTGCAAACCTGGTTTCTGGAGATCTGCCCCTCTGCAGAGTTTAGCTACAACCCAAATCTAAAACACTTTTTCCAGGCAATGAAGGCCTTCAGGTGTGTTGGACCTAAAGTCTCCAGTGTGGTAGATCTCTGCTTGCACTTTTGCTGTTTCTTCAAAAACATAAATTCAGAGGTTCTTCTTCAAACCATATATGGTTCTTTAATGGCAAAGGTGCTGCAGCAAACCTAATTTCTGGAGACGTACCCCCCCTGCAGAGTTCAGCTACAACCCAAATCTAACACACTTTTTCTTGGCAATAACAGCCTTCAGGTGTGTTTGATCTAAAGTCTCCAGGGTGGTAGATCTCTGTTTGTACTTGTACTTTTGCAGTTCCTTTAAGAACCATCAAATTTGAGGTTCTTCATGGAACCAAAAAAGGTTCTTCTATGGCAGGGGCAGTTTCTGGAGAACTGGCAACCTGCTACAACCCGACTTTAACACACTTGTTCCGGGTAATTAAGTCCTTCAGGTGCGTTGGATCTGAACTCGCCAGGGTGATAGACCTCCAGGACCAGGACTGGGCGCCCCTGTTCAACGGCGTCAATCAAAAAGCACCTTTATTTATAAGAGTGTGCTTCCTGGCTTGTGTGACTTGTGTTCCCGAAAGTAATGCTTGTTAAGATCGTGAACTTTACGACGTAGAAATGGAAGTACGTCAGCACGATCATTTTCTCCTGTTGATTCTGAGCTAGACCCGAAGCCCTGACCCGTTCTAATTAAGTCTCTCCAGAGGTTTTTTTTTTTTTTCGCTCCCTCCCCGTTTTGGCACCCTGAGTAAAATTACAAAAGGGAGGCAGAACGTTCCCTAAGCTGAAAGAACCTTTCAGAAAGTTGGTTGTTTGAGACACAGCAGACAGGTTGAAGCAGATTCTGCTTCCATTACTGAGTGTACTTCATAGTTGACGTGTTAAGGATTGGTGTGATTTTATGAGATTCGGTGATGACTTCCTGAAGTTTAGCTTGCATGCTCAGTGTTGGAAGAACATAGCCTAGAATGAGAGTCGAGAAACGGTTCTATTCACGCTAATACTGATGCAAAAATACGAAAAACAAGTAAGACAAGGTCAAGAGTCCTGTTCTAGCTCTGCTTCTTACTGCCTCACAGCAAATAAGAACTAACTGCTCTGTGATATGAAATGAGTAATAGTCCTATTCTACCGACCTATCTGGATACCGACAGGAAAAACAGGCATGCTTAGTGTATTATTCAGTCAATCCGAAATCTGGTTCTCATGCAAATGCCCCGTACATTTACAAGTCTCTCTAACACTGTATTATCTGGCACCCTGTATGCATTAGAAAATAAACTAACTGAACTGAAATATAGCTATATGAATCGATGTAATCAACCCAGCAATCCCAATGAAAAAAAAAAAAAACTGGCAGAATATTTTCAGTGGGAATTTCCACATTTTGGGAAGGGTTGGGGTTGAGGAGGAAGGGTAGACCTGGGCTATGAAAGGAATACCTTGTTTTGGACAGTAAAACCAGCTTTTAGCCTTGCATATCCACACGTATAAAAAAACAAAAAAACAAAACAAAACAAAAAAAACAGAACAAAAAATACAAGGGAGGAATCAGTTAACATTGACCTTCCATATAAATAATACACTCCTGAAAGTGTTTTTTCTCTGAAGCTTCATGCTTTTAGGCACTTTCTACAATAATACTGATATTAAATCTCTGCGATAACAAAGACAAATAAAAATGCAAAATCATACGAACACAGTTGTGTAGAGACTGAAACAAAAGAAGAACCGGGCTGAGATGGGAAGAAAGATACAAGCCATAAGACAGAAACCTGCAAATGAGCACCATACTTTCTGCTTAAAACAGACTGAATGCAGCTGCTGGTGTGCGTGAGTGTGTAAAAATCATTCTTTCTAAGGTGAACGCTTTGCCTATTCCCTCTGTCTTCTTGTCCAACCTCCTTCACAAATCCTAGAGCGCTTAACTCGAAGCCCTTGCATGTAACTTCGTTTTGCTGACATAAACACAAGTTAAGAAAGAAATACAAACTCATCATGAGTTCATGGCCGAGCCATGAAACAGGTTCAGTATTAGAAAAACAGAGTTTATGTGAGGTTTGAAATGAACGGATGGCAGTCTTGATCAGCTGAATCGCGATCAATTTCACATTCACACTGTAAGCACCCTGTGCAGCAATGTGTTTACTGATCGAGCTCAAATTAATGCAGTAGTATTAGCGTATCAGCATCATGTAGCTATGCTGCTGATCCAACCTGCCATGTTGTGAAAGACTTTTGGAAGTTTCTCTCTTCGCGCAGCCCAAGAGCCGCTGATGCACTTCAGCTGAGCCGGTGCAAACCGATCTGACGAGGCCTAGCTTAGATAACACTCTAATAGTCTCAGAAAACATTACGTAATCTTACATAAGATGTAATATGCATGGTTCCCAGTCGTTGCGTGTGATGATACGCTGTTTTTATAACTGTCATATATCGGTACGATGACTGCAGCCCTGTTAAAATCAATTAGAAGCAGCACAGGCTTTAGTGATCCCATAAACATCATCTGTTTCCCCAGCGTCGAGGGAGATTCCCTGTTCGAGACTGCCATTTACACATTTTTCATGCATTAATAGACCTGTCCTCATTTCAAACATTAAATCATCCATCATTCACAGTATGACACATCATTTTAGAGCAGCTTCATTCCACCTCTGTCCATTTCCCTTTCTGGGCTCAAACAAGTATAAGTGCTGATTAATGACCGGAGAACTAGAACTGTGTTGATATTCCTTTGTGCCCTGTGGAGACCTCTACTGTATGCCGGTGTGGAATGAATTGAAGTAATTTAGTACTATTTTCTTCTACACTGCGATTTTCTGTTCCTTGAAAGATAACTTAGTAATCTCAATAGAATTATTCAGGTAACTTGGCACCATTGGCAACATAAAAGGAAAAAAAAAACCTTTAACCCCCCCCCCCCAAAAAAAGAAAATGAAATACAAAGAGGTCATATCTGATAAGGTTATTTGGGTCTCCCCTAACTCTATATGTTTTATCATGATTTCGCAACGATGTCATGCTTTAGTAAATGCTCTTCATAAGAACATTTTAAATAAAAGACTCTTATAGTGAAATTGTTTGAATCATTTTACAGACCATAGCCACTACAATTTTTTTTCTTTATATTATGTTCTGTGTCATTGTCTTAAAGTTTCATGCACATGGCTCCTTCTTTGCACCAGGTATTTACATTATGTACAAACAATACAACCATACATCTTGGGCGTTCAAACAAAACTATACAATATATTTTTGTTATTTTTTTGTCTCTTATCGTGTTATTATCCCTTTTATGAATAAAATAATATATATTCTTAAATACAATCCTCTTCGGATAAATGTTCTGGCTCTCCGTGTACCTTCTTGTGTCTTCGTTATGTACAGAGACCGCACAATAGTCAAAAATATGGATTTCACTTGGAGTTTGTGTATAGGGCCCCTTCAAAAAGTCTCTAAGAAGTCAAGGCAATGCTATGTGAACCTCCACTGAAGCTTCTGGCAGCTTTCTGGAGTCTCAAAATGAACAAACAGCAACAATGAAAACCACTAAAACCATGTCACAGCACGCACACACACACACGCGCGCACACACACACACACACACACACACACACACATGCACACACGCACACACGCACACATATACACACACACACACACACACACACACAGCAAAAAAGTTCCGTAAACCTAGCAAAAATATTGTTTCTGTGGCACAATGTTTAAGACAACTATATAAAAAAAGAAAAAAATGAATTCAATAAAAAATATATAAATCAAAATATGTGCAAAAGGAGAGGAAAATGAGGTAAGGCAAGAAAAAAAGGAATAATGACCTGTACAGACAGGACAGAGGGAGGATTCTGGGGTTGTTGGAAGGATGTTGGGAATGGATGCCAACGCCACAATACACTAAATATGAAGGGAAGGAGAACCAAATGAAAAACACAAAACAGTTCCATCAGCATGCAGGAGCATTTGGCTCAAACACATGCACTGTTTCCAGATTAAATTCAGCAAAAACACGGGACTCACAAAGTCAGGCCAGCGAAAGGTGACGTTAAGAAAAAGGACTCGTTTAGAAAGTCAAAAAACAGTGCACACAAAACAGGTACCCTACAGAGATTTGGCTGTGTCCCAAATCCAAAGCGTCACTAGTTCCCTTTCTCCAAAAACACAAAAAATAAGACACTGATATTTCATAACCTTTGCCTAGACCCCACCTACATTCATATGAAGCCCATCCCTTTATGTTTTTTCCTCTGGATGAAAGGATGGCTTAGTCAGAAATGAAGAGTTGTGGAGATGGTACATTGAGCTGACTGAAAACTCTGCATGCATATGGTCAGTGAGATGAGGTCATTTTTTTTTTTTGGTTTGCTTTTGTCATTTTTGTTCTTTTTTTTTGTTCAAACTGATGTTCTTTTCCTTTCGAGATATAAAAACTTAATAATCATAGGTTCCGGCGTGATTACGTTAATGCAAATGTCACGTGTTTCTTGATCCTCTCAACTCCTTTACAAGCGCCATCAGGGTAAAAAGCCTTCGGCTCCATGGTAATCGCTCCTTAATATTTTTTTTTTGAAAAAAGAAAAAAAAAAATCTATGAAGAGTGCAAAAATGGCATGAAGATAATGTCATATTTCCCCGATATAGTCTTCATTTAAGCAGAACTCCCCACTTTCCCAAATGGAGAGGAAAAATACACAATGCTGTGGCAGTACCAGAATCAATAGTATCAGTTGAACTACTGTCAGTAACGTGACCGTCATGTTCTACCGTCTTCTGGGATCCATTGTTTTTTTTGTAGTTTTTTTTTAACCGTTGTATAGTTTTTGCCTTTTTGTAAATTGTACGTCTCTTGTAAAAACAGAAAGGGGAAAGGGAAACAGTCTGGACGTGGACGTTACATTGCGACGGGGCTCTTTGGCGAGCTCTCATGTTCCTTGGCCTTTTTCAATTCTCTCGCCCTGGAAGAAACAAAAGACGAAAAACAGGAGTGTAGGGTTAGACCGTGTTTCGAACCACCCTCCATAAGCACTCTTTATCTTCGGAGAGTTATCACCAGGAGACACACTTGCCACACTTGAAAATGTTACAATATATAGAGTATATTTTTGAATATATTGACAACATAACAAATGTATCTTGTTTTCTTAAGGGCAGCTTCTATCCTGAGTGCGCATGAAGTTACTTCAGCAACCGTGAAATGGCTTTAACCCCAGCACTAGAAGGTGGAAACATGGTGGAATACTCTGGGTCCCTAGATGATCTAATAATTAATGAATACTGACAAACTAATTCATTTTTATGTTCACTTGATGTATATATTTTCAAATACTTTCAAGGAAGGGGGCCCATCTGTGACCATTTAGATCACATCGGACCATTTGGACCAGAAATGTCTGACAGCTTCATTGAAAAGCAGCGTTTCTTCAGCCTTGAAGGCCTCTTATGCTGCTATTCCCCTACTAATATTGTTTAGTAACATTACATGCACTGCCAGACCCCAGAACTGATATTGGTGAAAAACAATGACATTAAAGTAAATGGAGATGCAACATAGCACTGTACACTGTTAGTCATATTTTTCCCTCAGTCTAACTGAGGTTGACCCCACACCCCCAGCCAGGTTAGATACATTTGGAAAAATCATGAGTATTATTTAGAGCTGACAAAACAATACAAGCAAAACTCCTTAATATAATAAAGAAACACAAATATCTTTTTAAATCACAGCTAAAACAAGAGTTTCACTTTTAGTGTTGTTAGTAACTTGTTTAAAGGGCAAAATACAACACATGCACAAAACATCACGGAGGTTGCAAACAGTGTTTTATACAATACAGAAGAATCAAATATGTTATTCGGCATAAATAATGTCATTTCTATATTACTGCAAACATATTCCGTTGGAGCTAAGAGTCCTTAAAACCACAAATACTGCTTAAATAAGCAGTCCCCCAACCCCTCAATCAAGCTGTTTAACCAAAGGCAAATAGGATATATGAAACAGGCAGCCAGGCATTCAAGAGATAAACCCTTCCTTAAAGGAAGTGATAGAATTTAGAGCATGCCCTGAAAGAAGCAAGGCCATCTGATCTTTGGCCATCATGCAATGCCATCCACACTATTCAGCAGTCCAGCAGTCCTTAGTGCTCTCAAAAGCATCCTCATAACAAGAGAGATGGAGGAAACATTGAGCAGGAGAAACGAATCAAGAGAGGGTGATTTGGTTAGTGTTGTCATAAATGAGTCGCTATAGTTAGCTAGGCCTTTTGTCCCCTCTCTCTCATTCAGAGGCTCAATCCACTGGAGGCTCCAGTTGGCCATCATGCAAGCAGGCATAAAGCAAGAGAAAGAGAGATGGAGAGAGAAGAAAGACAGCAGAAGAGAGAGAGACATGAAGAGAGTCGCTGACCGCAGAGAGAGAGAGAGAGAGAGAGAGAGAGAGAGATTCAGGTAGAGTGAGCAGGATAGAGGATAGAGAGGCATAAAGGGTAAGGTAAAACAGTAAGTCAGTGGGGTACAAACTGAGTTGCTGAGGCTGCACTCACCCGTTTGAACAGTCTATGGTCCATCAAGGGGCTTTGCATAAACAGCAAAACAACACCAGATAGCTATTAGCACATACTGACGTTCAGGTGGGTTCGGGAAAGGAGAGGGCCCAACTTAAAATGCGGTTTCGTAGATTCATAAGTGAGTGATTTGCTTTTGTGCTTTGGACTACATAGTCCTGACCATAAGAATGATTTAGGTATTCGTTAGGCTTTGTTCACACAGCAGGCAAAAGTGGCCCAAATTCAATCTTTTTCCTCATATGTGACACAGATGTGTGTCTACCTGCCAGTGTGAACAGATAAACACTGAATCTGACATTTTCAATTCCGATTTGAGACACTATCCGATATACGGCAATGCGACACAGTCTGAACAGCCAGATCGGAATTCATGCGACTTTTACGTCACTCCAACTTGACATTTGTGCTGCTGAGACTCATAAACATTTAGGCTAATGTCTCTGTACCAAAAAATTAGAAGGTACTTATTGTAACTGCTCCGTGAGATTTTAAAAGATATGGCTGAATGTGGCCGTGGGGGAACAAGGCTGCTGCAGTTAAAAAATCTGAAAGCAAAGTTTAAAGAATCAAAGAAATGAACGTGGCCTTTTATATGATGAGCTCAAACACATTCTGGGTGATCAATGAAGCTTAATGATGGCTCCTGTGATGCTGGCGAGGATGAAGCTGAACCCTCCGGGAGCGACTGGCGTTCGTTGGTGGTCGTGATTGTTTACCTCTGGATGAGCTGTGTGAAGCAACGTGAAGCTCTGTTCTTTTGCGCATGCAGGTCAGTTTAGGAGCTGGTCTGTTCAGGCTGATGTTGCATACAGATCGCATTTAAAAAATATTGTGAACAGACAAACCAAAAAATTTGATTTGGTGAGAAAATCAGATTTGGGCCACTTTTACCTGCTGTGTGAATGTAGCCTTAGAGTTGGTGCAACATTATTACATACTACATCTTTTCTAATATCAATGCTGAAACCTTAAGCATCAGCTAAAACTGAATCCAATACATTATTCTTTAACAATTACTGAGCTTTAAATTTGTCCATTTAAGTGGGCACTTATATCTAATATCTTTTTAAAACTGCTCTACAAAACATTTAATGTTCCTACTATTATCATGTGACCAACTATATTTCAGTACGCTACAAGCATTTCTGTAATATTTCTAGATTTGTTACAAAATCACACTGGATTTTTTTGTTTCTTCAGTAATTTTCTGCTGGTATAGGCCGGATACCGATACTGAGTTTGTTAAAAGATTTCTGAAATTAATCTTCTGTTTGCTTTTGAGTGTCAAAGTACTGTTTTATAGGGTATAATGGTTTATAATCCTGTTATTGTGTCTTCATAATTGGTAGTGAGTTGAAAAGTAGACAGCTAAGAGAGGGCAACTGTGAGTTTATGTGGTTGCAGTTGAGAGTGACTGCGCCATGAGAGTGATTCATGCTATAACTTACCTGTGGCGACATCGGAGCAGAAACCGCATTATTTTTCTGGCAGCCTGGTCTTGCCTCTTGGTCAGTAGACCACTTCTAAAAAAAGAGTGATGAGCAGGAATGGTACAGCTTTGTAAAACCAATAAAACTCTCAAAATTCTGCAAGACTTTTTAAATAATGTGCTGTAGTGTTTCTCATACTTTGGGCAATTTAAAATTCAGTATGTTTTGTTTGGTGTACATGATGCTCTTGTGGTTATACCTGAGTTTGTGCTGCACTAAGACTGCAGCTGCAGCAGCATGAGAGTGCGAGTGTGCGTTGGGCCGGCCTAGTTCCTTGTAGCTGCGATAGTACTGCTGGATCAGCATGGCTGCCCGGCGACTCTGCTGGAACTTTTTCTGCTCGTGGTAGCTGCGGAATTTACTCTGGATAAGGATGGCGGCCAGCGTCATCTTCTTATAAAGTGCATACTGCCAAAGGAAGAAGTAAACAGATGAACAGCGAAAGACTTGTGCCAGTTTGGCAACAAATCCTAATCTTTTCCTGTAGTGCTGAGCAATATGTCAGTTTTACTGGTATATCAATGTTTGTGCCACACAGTGGTCCTGATTTTGTGTTTAGGCAGCACTGACTCACAGCAGAATTCACAGATAGTTAATTGCAAACAACAGTATGGGGTCTCATCTTTAAATTGTGGGTTTAGCTGTTTCTACCACACCTATTGCTAACAGGTCAAGCTTACAGCCATGCAGTCTCCATAGACATTGGCACTAGAATGGGCCATACTGACTTTTAGCGTGGCAGAGTCATAGGATGCCACCTTTCCAACAAGTCAGTCTGTCCTGGAAAGATCCCCCATAAACAGTAAGTTCTGTAACTGTGAAGTGGAAATCTTTAGGAGCAGTGAAGTGGTAGGCCAAACGAGCTCAAAGAACAAGGCCGGCAAGTGCTGAAGAATTAGCACTTAAGAGCACGTCTGATGTTATTGGTTGCAACACTCACTACCGATGTTCAAACTGTGATGAATGACAGCTCTCCATCTGGCAGTCTAATGGACAAATCTGGTTTTGGCAGATGCCATGAAAACATTACCTGTCTTAAAACATAACGCCAACTGCAAAGGAGGAGGTGGAATAATGGTCAGTGACTATTTTACATAGTTTGGGTCTCTTAGTTCCAGTGAAAGAAAGTTTTATTGCTACAGCCTACAATGACAGTGGGTGAAAATTCTTTCAAGCACTGTTCAGCATGTCACTGCCTCTGTGCACAAACCGATGTCCATAAAGAAATACAATTTGTTGAGTCTGGTGTGAAAGACCTTGACTGGCCTGCGTAGAGCCCTGATCTCAACCCAGTTGAGAACCTTTGAGATGAACCAGACTGCTGACTGTGAGCCAGACCGTACTGGCCTATATCAGTGCCTGACCTCAGTAATGCTCTCATGGCTACATTTAAAAAAAATACTGACAGTTAATGTTCCAAATCTAGTGGAACGTTAGCTGTAGGTATCTAATCTAAGTCTTCTCAGATGAGTGGAGGCTCTTAAATTAGCTTTAAAATAAGAAAATTAGAACAAAATAATCAAATGAAAGAGAGCGATGCCCAGTTTTGTGGCCGTGATTACCAGTTATCAGGCAGCATGGATTTATGAACATTATTAACTTACTAAATATCATCTGATACCATGCTAGTGTAATATTTGGAAAAGGTGATACTGAAATTTATCGATAATGCCCAATACTACTTTCCTGTATGTATGAATGTCAAGCAACTTTACTTCACAAGAAAAAAAAACTGAGAACATAATATTATAACAGTCCTGATAAAAATGGCCATATTACCTTCAAGGCTATCCATGTCAGCTTGTGAAAGAAAGAGGAAGGACATGAAGGCATGCCAAACATCATCGTACTGCTGACAAGAGCAGAGGGGTCTGCCAGAGTTCCTAGGCTTTGAGCTTACCTGTTTGTACTTTTTATAACAGCGCTGAATAACAGCAGCTGCCAGCTCCTGTTGCTCTCTGAGAGGACGCCCCTGCAGGTAGGAGGGAAAGGGGGATGTTGTGGAAGGAGGGAGGAAAGGAGGAAAAAAGAGGACAAGAGAGGAGAGGAAAGAGACATTAGTATTCACAGGGAAGCTGCAAGTGCATGACCACGGAGATGGCATTTGATCCCTTTCTTTGGCTGGCCAAGAAGTCCTCTTACATTGGTCGAGTTCCTGAAAGTGCTTTTTTGATGGGGGGGGAAGAGATCCAGACCAAAGTGACATCCTCTGGAGCAGGGAAGGGATTACTACTTACAAATTGGCAAGCAGTGTGTCATTGGAGATATTCTGTTCAAACAACCAATGTGGTATTGATTTGGGAATTGGGGCGCATCCCTTCAGACATAAATAGAGAGCAATGCAGTCATTCCCTATAGGCAGGCCATGCTTAGCTCAAGCAATCTCCCCATGCTTAACTGCAACACTGATGCTCTATCTGCCTCTTAAGCTCACACCTCAACAGCAACCATCCATTCAGTCACCTTTGAAACCCAGGATCTGAGACATCTGCTGTCTGGTTTACCTTACAACACCACACAGAACAGTACAGTGCAGCACAACCTTTGAAACCAGGCCACGATGAACACTGGCAAAACACCAAAAGGGACACCACGACAGCCTACATGAGCAGTGATATCGGGATGCCCCTGAAGCCTGGACGAAGCCTTATCCTACCTTATACTTGCGGAAGGTGCTTTGGACCTGGCGTGCTGCCTCGTAAAGTTCTCTCTGCTCGTGGTCAGAAAGGGCCAGCTGGGTGAGGTCCCGCTCCTCTTTGCTGTGGGAGGCGTTGAGGAATGCGCTCCAGTCTGCCGGAGAAGGAAGGCCCAGTTTCCCAAGAGGGCTCTCGGGTTCTGGCTTGGCGCCAGAATGGCCGCCACCCAAGCCAGCGGAGGAAGCCAGGGGCTTGTTGTACAGGAACCTAGACAAATCAAGCATGTTAAAACATGGTACTCAAATTAAAATGACAATCTATGCTGCGTAACCGTGTTAATGGTAGGACAGCCTGTCCATAAACACTGAGTTGTCAGTTTATTAGTTACGCTTACTACATAGGAGCACTGAATGAAGCTCATTGGCCGAATACATTTTCCCTGTCTATCAATGGAAAGGGAACATCATAGGACCACTGCTGGCCTGATATCACTGGGGTGACGGACCACTCTCAACAGATCAGTGGCAGCAATAAACCTAATAAACTGGCAACTCAGAGTGAAAGATAATGACCACAACAGGTCATTATCAACTGATCAATGCACAAACTAAAAAATGCATAACATGAAGTCAAACAGTACCTTTCTGCATCTCCAAGGTAAGTGGCTAACCAGCTCATGGTGCTGTTGACCGTAACATTGTCCAGAGGTGTTGGCTCTGTGGCAACAAAGGTTTCGCTCTTGATGCGATCAGGTGTTGCTTCGATGATGTGCTCTGCAAGAGTCATCATGTTCATCTGCAACATGAAGAAGCACAACTCTTTATTTTGGGAGGTTGGCAACTTCTGTTTGTGCATCTTTAGTCTCACAGTCATTATTTTTTGAATGAATGTCTTTGCAAAAATGAGCTAATAAATAATTAACTTTACATTTAATCTTACAGCATGCAGGGAGCATTTTTGTTGACTCTAGTATAGTTAAAATAGTTTTGCTGACTATGGACCAAAATGCTGTTCAGATAGTGGAGGAAAATGGAGTAGCAGTTCTCTGTAATTATGAGGTTACTTGCTAACAGTAAACTATTGAGTGACCTTAATGTGATTCATGCGATCAACCTTTTCAACTCCTTGAGACCACCAGTGGTTTAAAAACACAATTCGTCATATTCTTCATAATTTTCATATTTCATAAGCTCCATTCAGAAGCTGGGCGTCATATGAGGCTGTAACTCTTCTCTCCAGTCTAATAGGCGGTGATGTCATTTTAAACCCTTATAATAAAAGAAGCTGAACTTTGTTTTTCTACTGGAAGTCGACCCGTTTTTCCCCAAATCTGGGCTATAAACTATAAACAGACGGCGTCTCTTCAGTGATCTGCTCTGTAAAAATAATTTTAATAAAATAATACAAAGAGCGTCTGAGATTTTTGGCAGTAAATTGTAAGTATATAGCAATATGTGTAATCATAAAACACATTTTCTGTTAATTTGAAGGGAACCTTTACAAACATAAAAATAAAATTGTACATTTATTTCATGCAGTTAATGAATAATTTGTCTTACGATTTGGTCACATAAATTCAGATGGAAAAACCAAAATAAACCCTGGTAAATAAGACATTCATATACATATTCATATACATAACTCTCACTCGATGTGGACACTTTTCCACACTGCTAGTAGGGCTGCTCCACGTGGAAGAAATACTAGTAGTGTCATTACAGCATACTTTGACTGTGAGATGCTTTGCAATATATTAAAAACACCAATCAATGTCACATTATAACACCCACAGAAAAATTCATCTTAAACTCTGGTGCTCATTGCACACAATAAAAAACATGTGATTGCTTAGAAGGCTCATTTGCATAATACAGCCTTCTGCTACATCAGTATTGCAAAATCTAAAACTGCAATAATTAACAAACCATATATTAAGCAGTGCTCGTTGCTAGGCGCTGCAGATTCTGTCTAGAAATGAATAAAAGCTCAACAATTTATGCCACTGCTGATAAGGATTTCATTTACATTGCACTGGAGTGGCTGCAATGGACCTGAACACGTTACATAACGAATTGAGTTTGATAAGGCTGTTTTGCCTGTGGGTCTGGAGTCAGACATGACCTTTTGTGTCTATTCTTTCAGCCTCACCTGTAAGTCTCCTGTGTTCTCCAGATCTTCTTGGCTTGCTAGCAGCTCGGAGACTGTCCCTGTGCCAGACGCTTCTCTTAACCTCAGCCTGCTTGCCAGCCTCTCTTTAGCAAGCCCTCCAAACTGGCCTCTGCGTCCCACAGCCTGTCTGGCACTCCACCGCCCACCTCCTCCACAGGCTGAGCCCAGCTTTGTCTGAGACTGTTCACCCTTCCCAGCCTCCTTCTCCACAGTTCCTTCCCTGGGCGCTTTGGGAGGGCATGCTTTAGTTTTGTGAGCATGCTCTTCTAGCCGTAAAGGAGCAGAGCTTGGCTTGCCTGGCCTTGCTTGGTGGCTCTCAGGATTAGGCTTGTGTTTCTTGGTTAATGGTGCATCACCCTGGCCTTCGCTGTTGTAGAAGCTGGAAGGTTCTGACCTGGGTCTCCTTAAGTCTATAGAGATAAAAAACAACAAAGATGCCTCAGTGGAAACACTGAAATGCAAAACAACTAGAAATACAGCTACCAAATTTGAGATTTTGCTGTGCACTGAATTGTTTCTTAAAGTTACACTATGTAAGATTTGGGGATATGGAGACCTCTCTGGTGGAAAAGTATAACTGCACACAACGTGCAGTGAGCGTTCATGACGATAGTATGTAAACACATATGACTATATATAAAAACTATATATAAAAAAAACATAGCATATTTTTTCTTCCTGACTCAGTAAAGCTGCTTCACTGAATTTTAACCAACAAAATTATGTGAAGTACAGCTTTAAAGAATCGTAATCAAATAGAATCATGCGGTCAGAGATTTCCACCCCTAATCTTGAGACCTTTAGTGCATCACTAATGTGCATGCAGGTTAAATGTCATTGCTTACCTGTGTTCAAAGTTGTAGCAGAGCTACTGATGCTACTGCCTCTGAGTCCAACAGAAGCACTCTCATTCCCCCAAACGTCCATCCAACCCTCTGTGGCTGATCCCTCAGCAGATGGGGAGAAAGGCATGCTGGGAGTTGTAGTCAGTGTACCTGGCTGCTGCTGCTGCTGCTGCTCCTCCCTCTGAAGATTTTCCAGACACTCTGCCAGCTTAGTGTGGCCACGAGAACGGGCTGTGGCCAGCGGTAAGCGGCCGAGGGAGTCGGGGATGGCCAAGGCACGTCGATCCCACTTATATAAAACCACTGCTGCTTCCATGTGACCCAGAGCACAAGCCCACATCTAAATGAGAAGACATCAGTGACAAGTCAGAACATCAGTTGCAGTATTTAGTATTTGAGTATCTATCAAAGCATCATCTCCCAAAGCTCACCAAGGGTGTGCAAGAAAAGTGATCCACATTCAGGGGATCCACCTCCAACTCCAGGTCAATGCTGTCTGCATGCTTAGTGCTGTGGAGGAAATGAGTGGAGAATTAGCATAGATTCAGTATCGTGACGCTTTACTTTTGCCACATCACTCGTCCCTAATGTGTGTTCATTAAACTGCACACTTACCGCCACTTGATGAGTGTTTGGATGAGGGTTGCGTAGCCCTGGGCTGCAGCCAGGTGGAGCAGAGTCATACCCCGGAAGGTCTTGGAGTGGATTAAGTGTTTAGACTTGGCCCAGCAGGCTCGGTTCATCATCTTCTCACAGACCACCACAACACGACTCTCAAAGGAGCTTCCTGCCTGGCCCTGGCCCTGACCAGGAGAGAACTGAGGGGACACAGGACCAGAGGTTGTTCCAAAGTTTGGAATGACTCTTTTAAATAATAATAAAAAAACACTTTTACTGCAGTTACAGTTGCATGTAAAGGTTTGGGCACCCCTGGTTGAACTGTTTTACTGACAGAAAGTGAAGACTACATCATCTTCAGGGGAGTACATGTTAATGCACAATCACTGTTTATTTTTTTGTTTCAACATACTGGGAAAAATTTTTTACATGAAATGTGGTGCGGACAAAAAGTAATGGCACATTTTTCCCCCAATATATTAACCATAGCAAGTAAATAGAAATTGTGCTCTAAAATTTGTCAATTTGTTACCTGTAGGGGACGTGCTAACTTAAATTTCTGCATACGACCGTACGTGTATAACATGCTTCCATAGACTACTTGACAAATAACGTAATTTACCATAAATAGAAAATTAATACACATTATTTATTGTTCAATAACTCCTTATTGTTCTCAAAAT
The DNA here is from genome assembly GCF_015220715.1 of Pygocentrus nattereri. NCBI lineage: Eukaryota > Metazoa > Chordata > Actinopteri > Characiformes > Serrasalmidae > Pygocentrus > Pygocentrus nattereri. The sequence goes on along the minus strand of NC_051231.1, from coordinate 5,494,818 downwards.
ACTCCAAATAGAGCATAAAACATCATAAAATGCTGCATGGTCTTCAGTTATTACAGATATTACAGTCTACGCTCACTGTATAATTGTAATGCATTATTTTTTTATTTATATAACTACAAAAATGAACATGAAAAGTGATTTCCAACTTTTAAATGGGAGCACAGTTACATTATTTAAATACTTCTGTGCAACACAAGAATGTTATTAATATGCCCATACACACATTATTTATTTTTTATCCAAAAGCTATAATAATAAACATATCAAATATCAATAAAATCATCACATATTGACAAATACGTGACGAGCCAGGTTGATAATCACCTGTGCCTGGTCAGCACTGCCTCTTCCCTCTCCTCCACTTCCTCCTCCTGCTACTCCACTTTCAGATGATCCTCCGCTGCTTTGCTGCTGCTGGCCAGCCATCTCCGCCATCCTGCGCTCCATCTGCTCCAGGCGCTCCAGGATGGACATTCTGAACTGGTTATCTGTGGCATGGACACCAGAGGAATCTGTTAGATCCACATTCACCCTACAGTTGCCCTCTAAGACCACCTGTGTGAAGCTCAGTAAAACTGACCCATCAATAGGGGTCAAAAGACAGAGTCCATGGCTGCAGTCCAACTGGAGCCTTACAGATACCATTAATTAATTCATTCATTAATGACAAAAGAGTTTCAGAACTCGAAAGGCTTGCTTTGCAAATTTTCTAAAGGTCTGTTGGTCAGGAAATGTTGACGCTGATGTAAAGATCAGCAAGTGTTTTCAAACATTTTAGTTTTGAGGTTTTCTTGTGAGACCAGCAATCCAAAACTCAATGCATAACACAGATAAAGAGCAAAGTGGCAGCACAAGACAACTGCTCAGACACAAAGACAAGCCCCTCTCAACCTTTAGAACATGGGTGATGCAGATATGTTTTACATTTAAACACCACTGACCACAAAACCCACCAAGAAAACAGGTTTTAATAAGCATATGTTTATTATTAAGACATTTCTATATGATATCGTCCCTACTGAAAGGCAGAGAGAGCATCTCTGTGCTTGCCAACAGTAGTGGCTTCAGCGCGTCTTTGTTCAAACAGTGCTGCAGTGTTGGTGCAGTGCGGATGATGTCATCTCCACCTGCTGTTGGCTCCCTCGCCCCCCCCCCCCTCTCTCTCTCTCTCGCTCTCTCTCTCTCTCTCTCTCTCTGTCCACTCGGAGTGACTCAGAATGCGGTGCACGTACGCCAAAGCAGGGTTGGAGGATAGGGGGGAGGGACCAACTCACACTACAACGGCACCGTGACATAATCAACGCTTGGCCCTCCCCTCCACTACACCTCCAGCAGCCTGGAGACAGCGAATCAGTGGCCAGCACAAAGTGACAGAGCAAACAGGCTGCTAAATGCTCTGAGCTTTGTGTCAGGGCTCAAATCGGAGAAGGGCAACATTCAAATAAAACCAATTACAACTTTGAACTGTCCTGGGCTGATGTAGCATGAAGACTTCAATTACATAAAGTCTTGAAATGACTTAAAAGTTGGGTGTAAGTCCAGGTTTAGTAGTCTGTGCAAACAAAAACGAACATTCCTTAACACAAGCTGTTACGGTGGATTCACGTTTACGTGAAAAGTGTGCTTGGCGATCCAAATGTTTTCATCACAACCTGCAACTTTTAAAAGAATACACAGCTGTTGTTGACAATGAAGGTAAGCCGATAGCCACCAACTGGCATGATGTCATTTTCATAATGATAACTGTGAGCTACACATATTCATTCATTATAAGCAGCATTAGCATTACTGACACTCATTATTTGATTGAATTTCCAAGTGTACAAAAAATGCTCAGTAGACTTTCAAAAAGACAACAAGCTAAAACCCTCAAGAGAGAATACATCAAGAACAAGTGACCCCATAAACATCCGAAAGTATGTCAAAAACAAATACTGAATGCGCATCTTACAAATTTCACAAATAACTAAGTAATGGTCCAACGCAAAAACGCTGCTCACAAGTTATCGCTTAACTCAGTCCGAAATTGACCGAAAACCAAAAAAAAGAAGAAAAAAAAAGAAAAACGAAGTTAACAGCTTGAGCCGATGTGCATTACCCTCTTTTGTTGGTGTGTTGCATCAGAGCAGAAAGTCCATTGGCCGCTGAAGTCCTGCTGGCCATGTGGATCTCATGTGGCTGGCATTAGTGTGCTGTGTGATGGAGGCGCTAAAGCCGCTGTTGCCAGGCTCTCTGTGTATTTCACTGAAATGTATCCTCCTGCAGAGCCTAGCCTAGTTTCTCTGTTTCATCACGGTATTGCATCAGGCAGGAAAGTGGGGGATCTTGCACCACTCTGTGGCCCCCAGCTCAACTGAGGCACTTTAACGAACACTTGTTGATGCTCGGCAGTGAGAGACTGCTCCTGCTGTGTGGCTGCTGTTTTATTTAGTGGTGTAATCAACAGTTTTATCAGTAGCAAAACTCGTGTAAGGCTGTCACTATTAACCGATTGAACACAATGGTTCCATTAAATAAAATGTTCATCTTCTCAATGAATTTGTCATGATTATTTGGCAATTTGCATGATGACAATCCTCATTTCAAATTTTCTCTCTTGCAATTTGGAACAGAGTTTGATGGACACACGCATTTCTGTCAATGTATTTTTTCAGTAAAGTACCTTGGAATCTCTAACAGTCTCTACAAACTTTGCCACTCTTCAGTTTTTTACTGTTTGGGCTCTGTAAAAAGCTTAACTATTCAATTATTTGTACAAAATTTGGTAAATTTATATACATTTGCTAAGACTTATATGATCAATACTACAAGACTGGTCTGTACTGAGCATGAAATGTAACCTAAAATGCTGACAGATGTTCTTTTTTGCTCCCATTTAGCCTTTACGGATTAAAAGCGAAAAATGCTAAAAGATGATCTTTCTTGTGTTCATTTCCTGCAACGATTTTCCACAAATCCCAAATCACATGTTTCGTCCCGAACTATCCCTCTTAATGGCAATGACACTCCAAATAGCAACATAAATTTTATAAAAACATTTTCTAACTGGGTTGTACTCGTAAAAACGTAGGGATTGTGCGTTTCCTGGGGATTTGGGTTGGAGTTTGTAATGCGTAGTGATTGTGTCTCAAGAGGATTTAGCTCACGATGGGCTGAAAGCTGGGATAACAGGTCCTAATGCTGTGGATGTTAGTGGATTACGGCCCCCGGACAGGTGCTTTTGGTCGGAGATACAGTGGGAGGTGAGACGGCTTAGTCGTAATGCCATTACCTACGTCGATCCTAATCCCGCCGCTGATTATGTGCGTTAACTCTCCTTGTCCAACCCTATGAGAGTATGTTGTTAAGCTAAAAACGCTGAATGTAGGGCACGAGATTGCACACGGACGGATAAGAGCGGACATGTGTGTTTTCTGCCACACTGCCCTGAACATTTTCTGTTGAAATGTGTCATAATTTCAAGATTTTCTTAAAATCCGAACACACAGAATGGCACGTATGACACACCACCTACAGCACTTTTGTGAGCATATTTTTATTTTCGAGCTGCTGATCCGTTGCCCCAAAGCAGCAGTGCTACGCTTCCTCAGTTTTAAGCATCAGGCAATCAGAGTTGACTCAGAGAAACAAAGGCTCGCAGCTCAAAAAGACCTTGGACGCTGGAAACAAGAGCACTTTTGTTGTTTGTTTTCTTTTTTCCCCCTCTCTCTCTCACTTCATTTTCTCCAGGCGCTGTGCATTTTGTAATGATGCTGTTCATCATGTAGACCTTGTAGAGACAGTTTCATTTGAGGAACCAGGGAGAAATGTGACACATACATATACAAACCCAGACACAGATCAGGCTCAAAAAATTATTTATGATCAACACAGTGCAGATTAGTTTTCTTGGCCGAGCTTGGAGTAGTTTCTCGAAGTACACTTCAGGGTTTTACTTAAAGAAAATGTTTAAAACTACATAAAAACTCACTTTTGTTACTTTTTATAGGGAAACTAAAACTAAAAACTGCCTGAAACTTAAGCTCCGTCTCCTTGCACACTGCTTACTTTATAATGCCTATTGATACAGAACGTAAAAGCAGGGATCTTGTATTTTTACAAGCATTTGGTTTGAATAGACTAGACTGCCTCCTGCAACTTTGGGATCAGTGTTAATGGTCTCTTAATGGAACAAAACACAGTATTAAAATACAAGTCATTCAGTCTTGGTTAGGGATCAGATTAGAAGCTATCGTGCCTGATTGTCATTGCTTCGCCGTTCTGGCATGAGCGTTTCTCTTCAACGTGGTTCAGTTCAGCAAAGAACTTTGAAGCACATGACAGTCCGAGATTTCAAACACAAGAATCGGACGCGTCGCAGTGGGACAGAGAAGCTGAAGTCCAGGGCTGTTCTAATACAGCAGGCTAGACTGAAAGCCTTAATAACAAACCCAAGCATTCCACAGGAAATGTCATGTGGAAAAGACAACTTTGAACTTTCTCTGCGAGGTTCGATTACGGCGACCTAGTTTTCCTCTCTGGGAAGAATGAAGGGAACACAAAGGGGAGGAACTACGGCTTCCATTCAAACCAAAATGCATGGATCCCTCAGCCTGAGTAGGGGCGCAGCAAAGAAAGTTGCCCACAAGTTGTCTTCTCCGAAAACAAACCAATGTCGACCAAGGCAGTCAATTCACAATGAAAGAACAGCCCGAAGTCACAAGCTGTCAACATGTGTCTACGTTGTCTGAGAATGTGAATGCATCTGGACCTGACAGCTTCAAGCGTGGACACCAGACACACACTCACTCCCTCAGTGTGAACATCTGTGTCACTTTTTAAACCACCTATGGTCCTGAAAACGGACAAAGCATGAGCCGCATCAAGAAGAATGACCTGATCATCTCACCACCAAACTGTGCTTACTTTCACTCATAATACCAGCTAGAACTGATGTGTGCGATTGCAGACGAGCCCACTCTGCTGCTGTTATAGTGGGAAAGTGTTGCAAAACTTCTTTTCTACATTGCATTGTGCGAGTCTCGTGCGTTGCTCCAGCACGAGCTCTCCCTTTAACCGGCATACGCACTCACGTGCTGCAGGAATCAGACGCACAGCAGTCATAACAGGAGTTTGGAGACACAACACAGGAACAAGCACACATGCAAACAAGACTTTGGTGCAACAGCTCACAAACATGCAGTAAGGCTCGTGCAAAAAAAACAACAACAAAGGCTCATTCACAACAAACACCCAACAAACGCAACGCCGGCTAATCGCACGGCAATGCACGGGCAGGAAAGCGAGGCGTTTGCACTGACCGAAAGCGCTCGTGTCGTCTCCTGTCACGCGCACATGCTCTCCTCTCCAGCGTTCTAGTGCAGAGTGAAGCGTAGCGCGCGCCTAACGGAGCCAACAACAATAGAACAACGTGGAGGAGAGTGAGGGGAGTGGAGAGGAGGATAAAGACTGCCCCTCTCACTCTGCCCCCGTTTACCTCCTCCTCCTCCTCCTCCTCCTCCTCCATTCCGCGCCACTGGGTTTTGTCTCGCGTCACGTAACGAAAGCGCGTGCGACGTGGATCGCTCGAGCTCGTGCACGATCGTCCCCGTTTCTGTGCCGCTCGCTTTTGTGCTCGTGAGAAAACAAGCAGCCATGAACGGAAAAGCCCGACAGACTGATACAGGACAGGCTAACGCTCGACGCAGCATCTGAGCTTCTTCAGTCCGAGTCTAGACGCCGCGTTTTGGTCTGGAAGTCCAGTTTCTGGTCATTTTTCACGTTAATGAAGCCCAGTTTTAGCCCGAGTGTGCGCCCCGCTGCCTCAGACCTGACACGCACTCACGCCAGCACCAAACAAGCCGTGCATTCTGTGGCTGAGTGCTGGGAGTGGCATCTCCCTGCTTAAGTCCAACACCATAACACACCAAACGATAGTGGGGGGCAAACTCGCAGCCCCCCTGGCTGCCGCTGTGTGGGTTTTGTGGCGTTTTTGTGTCAGTGGGCTACAGTTTCAGCCCTCTGCCTGTTTCCTCCTGGTTCTGTACCTGCAGTGCTGCAGCCCAAGCATCCCCCCCTGCATTATGACAAATGAAGGCTACACACATACAAGCGAGGCATGGAGACTCTGACACACTGGACTTAGGGATTCTCTCTCCTAGCCTGCCTGATAACCACATTCATTAAACAAAGATCGTTTTTGTGCTGCTTATTATTCTGCCTGTTATGTTTCTGGACACTGTACGGCTGCAGGTGCCACATGGTGGAACTTAAGGCTTACAAAGTTAAAAAGCACATTTCTGTCTCATTTTCTCATGATAGATCATACAGAAGCTGTAGGTGACCCACACAGCCCAGTGCTAGCTGTAATTAAAGGGTCCATATGTCACATTTTCCATGCATTTAATAAGCCCCCCCCAAAAAAAAGGTACCAAAAACTTTTCAAACCACTTTTTGTCTCTCAAACATTACTGTGCCTTTAAGACTGACGTGTAGAACTGAACTCTGTTCTGACTCCTTTATTGTGCCTCAGTCAAAAAAAGCGGTCTAGACTGAAACACTCCTCATAACTTCAGAAGGAAAGGGCAGGGGCCAAACTGCTGTGGGAAGGCATTGGTAAATGTGTTCGTTTTTGTGACATCACAAAAATCTCTACAATGCATCTCTTTCATCATACCGAGCGTTTTCTTAAATTTGTTCTTTTGACAAATGTTGCAAGAAAAAGTCTACGTCAGGTTCATGACGTGTCCTTAAACCACAGAATTGTTTGCACGTTGGCGAACGTCAGAATACGTGAAAACTGCGTAAGTGGGTTTTGAGGTGAAAATATTTGGTCTCACTTTATTTGGATGGTCCACTATAGTCTCCTATAGATTATCTACAGATGTTCAACTTGTTAACAAACTATCTGTTGAAACAGTGGTGGGGTTGGGGTTAGGATATGGACAAGGGTGAGGGTTGGGTTTAAGTTTTGGGGTGGAGTTAAGTTTAGGGTTAGGATTAGAGCAGGTTTACAGTTAAAATCATGTTGAAAGTAAATTGAAAGTAAATTGAACATCTACAAAACGTCTAAAGTGGTCTATCCAAATAAAGTGCTACCGATTTCTTTTTAAGAATGGTTGGTGAATGATTTGTGGCCAAACGAATTCAAAACAGGTTTGTTTCCATATATAGACTATGCAGTATATTAGACATTTTATGTGAAAAATGTTACGTTTCAGCTTAATAAATAAAAAGGGCCATTTAAACACCAAGGGCCAAAAAAAGGGCCATTGAATTCTACTGACAGCTACAAAAATGATATCAGTCTTCTATGTTATCATTTATAGCCATCTGATTGTAAAAGTATTTTGCTGTGGTCCACCTCTCAGTGTTCGTGAACTTTAAGTTAATTTATGTTAGGAGTTAACTAAACACTTTCAATCATTCTCACAGTTAAAGGAAAACTCCTAAAGAAGTCTGAATGTGGATCATTGTACTGTGCCAGTGATTAGCACAGACAGTTATTTTGATGTGTTTCCTTATACAGAAAACCTCAAAACTCGTTTATAAAAGAATATACTGGGCAGTCAGTGAATACTCAGTAAGTGTAAGCAACTGTGTGACTACAGCTATTACCCTTACAATGTAACGGACATTAACCCTTGTGTGGTGTTGATGTGTTTGTTACTCAGTGGTCTGGTCAACCCACCGCATTATTGTTTAAATCAATACAGACATAGCAAATTATGTAAAAACACCAGATGTTTAAAATATTACAGGCGTCCAGCGTAGCAGCTGTAGCCAGTCAGCAGCCTGTCCATGTTGTCCACACACACACACACACATACACACACACACACACACTAACAGCAGGCCATGTGTTTATTTATATATAAATAAACACATTTTCAGTGTCTTCACTCTGTTCACCCCCCACACATTTATATTCACATGCTGTGTTGGGCTGAACTTGTGGGGAGTGAACAGAGTGAAGACACTGAAAATGTGTTTATTTATACATTCTTCACAGAAAATGAGCAAAGACCAAGAACCTGAGGTTAAAATAATAATAAATCACATCATTTTTTTATTTTAGTAAACACTGAAAATGGGTCCCACAGACCCCAACACCACACAAGGGTTAAAGGATGTCTTACCAAAGCTGTTCTTATTGTTATACCTAACTTTCTAGCACTGGAACAACACAGTAAAAGAAGCAGGAAGGCTAGCAGACGATAAAAATGATTACACATTTTCTGTTCATCTTAGCGCCATCTCGCCACTGACATGATTGCAATCCTGATTGTTTGTGAGACTCATCTGGTCTGTAATTGTCCAGAAAGTCCTGCTCACAACACCTCGCTGGTAACATATTACCACAAATTCTTCCTTCTGGAAAAATAGCCGCATCTCTGCAAGGCCTTTACAGATTTACAGCTTATTTTACATACCTTTGACTGAGGAATGTGTTTCGCATAAATGTTTATTGATTGTACTCAGCAACTGCCTAATGGCTTCTATTGTAAGTGCGTCTCAGGCCAACAGGATTTCTGCTCGTTTCTAAATGCAGTGAAACTATGTCTAAATAACTGTGTGATAATCTACCATAAAATACAGATGTGGCAGATAGAGAATAGTTGAAAACAGCTGGAGTATTTATTTAATACTTGTTTTTAAAGCAGATTTTCAATAAAAAATATCCATTGGTCAAATTCATAAAAGTGCTACAACAGAATACGCCAAATGAATCCAGCTGATGTGATGTGTGACAGCGACATGACTGTTGTCCTAAAACTCAAAATCCATACAGGAAGACATTTGGTTTGGAAGCTTAACTGATCTTAACTTGATCTCAGCCCCACTGAGCAACACAATCTGTCCAACCTGATCAACGGTTTGGAAAATATTAATTCAATGATACATACAACGCTGACCTTTTGATTGAGCCCACTATAAGGGCCTGTTAGTGTGTGCAAGCTTTATTTTCTCACTCTTATAACAACATTCTAGTAGTTATCGAGTTTGCTGTAGAAATGACTGCATGCTGAATTCTTTACTGTTTAATTTCACATTTTAAGTTATATTCAACATTTCATATTTAAAGGAAAAGCTGAAGGTTCAGGGGGTGAAAAAAAGGTGTAATCAAATCAGTTTTGACTCAGCAGGACTAAATACCAATTTGATTCCACAAGAATACTCTAAAACACCTATAGTACTGTGCAAAAGTCAGAGACTGTCCACTTATTTATATCAAAAAGTTATTAATCAGAACAAAAGCAGAAACATTGTCACGATTGGCCCCTCCCAGTCCTGTCCATGTTGTGGTTCACATTTACATTTATGGCATTTTGGCTGACGCTCTTATCCAGAGCGACTTACAATTTGATCATTTTACACAGGTAGGCCAAGGTGGCGTTAGGAGTCTTGCCCAAAGACTCTTATTGGTATAGGGTAGGGTGCTTATCCAGGTGGGTGATTGAACCCCAGTCTGAGGTGTAGAAGTCAGAGATGTTACCCACTACACTAACCAACCACATGGGTTTTGCCCATGTGTTTTTGTTTTGGTTTTTAGTCCAGCCCCTTGTTTGGTTACTCCACCCCTGATTGTCCCCACCTGTGTTTCCATCGGTGTCTTGTGATCTCTTGTTAGCCCTCGTGTATTTAAGCCCTATGTTTGCCTTGGTCTGTGTTGGTCTTTGTAATGTTTGCTGTTTGGAAGCTTGTTCTGTTTGTACTGTTTAGATGGTGTTTTGATCTTGTTTGTTGTTTGATTCTTGGTTGAGGTTCTGTGTTTTTGTTTATCATGTCTGATCCGCATTCTCTCCGTATTGGCTACTTGAACCTGGACTGTCGTGACTACGAGATTTGCCCATAATAAAAGTCGCTTATCTCAGCGTATGCGTCCGCCTCCTCGCTCCACGTCACACATACAGTTAACAGACCAAATCTAACACAATTGTTTAGCATTTAGTGTTTCTACCCTTTGCCTTTTTTACACACACACACACACACACACACACACACACACACACACACACACACACACACACACACACACACACACAACACACACACACACACACACTTAAACTTAACTTGGGCTACGTTCACATTACAAGCCTCATTGCTCAAATCTGATTTTTTGCTGAAATCCAATCTCTGACACGAGGGGTCACGTTCATTTAGGCAAGTGATACAGATCTTTCATTAATGTGATGAACTGGCTCCTGAACTGACCCTCATGAGCTCCTCCTACTCAGTAACGTCACGTGACTGAATCACTGCATCATCGGCACAAACTAACGAGCAGAACGAGCTTCGCTGAGAAGATCATTAACTCTGATCAGCTCTCAGCTTCATTATTAGAGCCAGACAAAGGAGTGAAAAAGGTGAGATGAGCTGCTTTTCCACTGTTTACAGGCTTTAAGCCCTGTTCGGCGCTGCTGCCATGGTAACGGTGAATGAGGGCACACGTGCAGAGGAGAAAAGCACATGAATTCCGATCTGAGCGTCACATTAAGGTTGCATGTCCATGAATCAGATACGTATCCAATCTAGGACCACATATGAAAGAGTCTTTCTGGAAATGTCACACCAGCGGAAAAATTATGGAGAGGCCGCTTGATCATCAACCAGGATTAGGATCAAACTGGACACTGACAGCACCACTGGCAAAGAGTCTGCTCTCCACAGTGGAGGGGAGTGAGGGAAGAAAGAGCAATGATGTTTAAAGGGAAGGTGAATGATTAAGCGACCGTGGCCCGTCCGTGGCCCATGCTCTTGTCGACTGAGCAGGCAGGGGCACAAACTCCAGCCTGCTGGTCACTCATGATTAGGAGGCCAGCCATTCACACTCCATTTCCACCCCCTGGGGGCCCCTACACTGTTCTGCCACCATGCACTAAAGCAAGCCTCATTCACCCTCTTTCTCACCCACAAAGCATTCTTACTGTACCACACTGTAAGAAAGTGCACAAAGCAAAGTTTGGGGTTGCCTAATTTTCCAATTTGCAGTAAATCAATAAGTGCATTTCTTTGTTGGTTTGCAATAACGTAACGTTAGGCTGGCTTTACAGGGTGAATCTAACCTACATAAGACTAAATTGCACTTGAACTGCATAATATAATCCGTCCGTAAACTCATTTGAAACTCAGCTGCAACAGTTCAACTTCTTGAGACAAGTTTCATGAAACAGCCAGTCAAAATGGCAATAACGCATCATGTGATTGCGCTGAACGACATACATTTTCCGAAATTTCAGGAGACTTATGGACAAGACCGTAAAACAGGCAAGGACCCCAGCTGACTTAAGGTTGGTGACTTCTCATTCTGTCAGATTCCCGAGCCATGACGACATGGCTTCTCCAAATTTATTGCAGTTAATAAAACAGCTGTTTAAACGGCTACTTGTGCAACCATAATTCTGCTTTAGCCTGCTGTTATTCTGACCTATGTAGCCGGATTCATTTTCTCCTCTCTTGACACACCTTAATTTTGCACAGCCTTAGCCTGCTTTTGGATCTAAATGATGAAAACTGCTAGAGGAGGGTAGACTGAGATGTGCTCCACAATAAGAGAGTTAGCTTTACTTTCGATGGTCCCCTATAGATGCTCTGCACATACCTACATCACTAACAAACTTTCTGGTGATATTCAGTTGATTATCAACAACAGTATGGTTATGATTAGGGTTAGGAGTAGATGTAGGTTTTGCCTTGAGGTTAAGGGTTAGGGTTAGGAATAGATTTAATAAAATCTTTCATATTGAACTTGAAATTTAGCTTCATTTAATAGATATTTAGTTGAATTTTACTTAAAGACAGACTGATGTATTTACAAAGCATCTACCATGGACCATCCAAATAAAGTTTTACCAAAACACTGTAACAAGGCTACTTTATTTCTGAATACTTAACATACACAAAACAGACAAAAACTCAAATGTAAAGTAAAATATCCTTCGATTGGTAGATAAAAAAGAATGGCAATGTCAGCTGGAAAAAACATATAAAGATATAAAAATGCTGCAAACAGGTAAATTACACCTTATAGCTAGAGCTTATAGCTAGAGCGATACGGTTTACCTCAAAGCATGTTAATTTGCCTGTTATAGTGGAGCGACTGAATGTGTTGTGACTTTAACTGTCAAGTTGTGCGGAAATGATGATGCATGTAACTCACAATGGCTGTATGAAACTAGTGGCTTACAGCACCGCCCGGCCGCTGCGATCCTCCAATGAACGTCGCTTAGCTTTGCCAAACATTCACACAAAGCAATTGAGACTGTTCTCATACTTGATTCCCCAATGGTGGAACAAGCTACCTTCCACTGTCAGAGCAGGGGCGTCCCTCGCTATTTTTAAGAAACTCCTGAAGACAGAGCTCTTCAGGGAGCACTTGCTCTAATCGCCTCTTGCAAATCTAGCCACTACCAACCTCATCTCCTTCTTGCCCTACTTCCCTTCTCTACCCCGCTATTACCCCTTGGCCTCCTTTAAGGCTTGACTATGTTTGTTCTATGTACCACATTATTTGTAAGTCGCTTTGGATAAAAGCGTCTGCTAAATGTAATGTAATGTAATGTAATGTAATGTAATGTAATGTAATGTAAAGTTAAGTGGTACTTTTTTAATCCCACAAACAGGGAAATTCCACCTCCACATTTAACCCATCTGTGAAGTGAAACACCACATACACGCTAGTGAATACACACACACTAGGGGGCAGTGAGCACACTTGGCCAGAGCGGTGGGCAGCCCTATCCATGGCGCCCGGGGAGCAATTAGGGGTTAGGTGTCTTGCTCAAGGACACCTCAGTCATGGACTGTCGGTGCTGGGGATCCAACTGGGAACCTTCCGGTCACAGGGCCAGTTAACCTCTAACCTAACCCCTAACCTCCTGCCCACGACTCCCCCCTTGCATTAACGTCTCACTATGTAAAGCTAGCCTTTTACTTCCTTGCAATTTTCATTGCAAAAACCAGAGAAACTGAAGTAGCAACTGAATAAAGTTGCAGGGTTTTTAGGAATAATGGCAAAATCTGTGCATTTTATTACCCCATAAAATGGTCAGGGCCCACTGGCAGGCACATAGTTTTATTACACTTCTATAACCTAGGAGTAGCTCAAGCAGTTTGCATTGAAGTGCCTGTAGTTACTGAGCTTTGAACCTGAAAGAGTTTCAGGGAAGAGTTCCTCAGGAAGGCACATTGAAGCAAATTATAAACTTATTTGCAAAGCAAAAGCTAAAATCAAGTCTGAGAATTTCAAAAGAAACAAGAAGTAATGCATGACCCATGCCCAAAAGTTAAATATTCCATTTAGCACTGACTGCTTTTCTTAAAGGCTTACAGAGAAGCCATTATACGGCTAATTATTAGCTGCCTCTTTTGCATTCCTGATCGAGTACTGTTTTTTTCCCTACTTGTAAAGCGTGTGCACAAAAAAAGACCCACAACACCAACAGTAAATTAGTTTTCTTTCATAAAACTGAACCCTAGATCAAAACCAAAATTTGTAATGACCTGCAACCAAAAACAATCTACCAAGAAAACACCCCAAACAGCTGAAATATTATTATTAATATTATTATTATTATTAAGTGACCCTTATTAGTCCCACAATGGGGAAATTTCACCTCTGTAATTTAACCCATTCGTGCAGTGAAACACCACATACACACACTAGTGAAGACACACACTAGGGGTCAGGGAGCACACGGTGGGCAGCCCTATCCGCAGCACTCGGGGAGCAGTTGGGGGTTAGGTGCCTTGGTCAAGGGTACCTCAGTCATGTACTGTCAGCTCAGGGGATCGAGCCGACGGCCTTCTGGTCGCAAGGCCGGTTCCCTAACCTCCAGCCTACACCCGGGGGTGCAGTTACAGTGTGCAGTGATGCACATACATTCTCTTAGAGTTTGTTAGAATCTACAAAGCAATCTATGACAAAGATATAGAAGCTGTACAATATTTAACCCGTGTGGTGTTCACATCTTCACACTGCTTACACCCGAGACATTTATATTACACATGTGGTGTTGGGCTGAACCCGCGGGAGTAAAATTGTGGCGGTGCTGTGTCCTTCACTCTGTTCTCCTCCTACATGGCCTGCTGTTAGTGTGTGTGTCTCTGTGTGTATATGTTTGTGTGTGAGGGTGGACAACATGGACAGGCTGCTGACTGGCTACAGCTGCTAAAGGAGAAACCTATGCTGGACACTCATGATATTTTAAACACCTAGTATTTTTGCATAGATTATTATGGCTGTATTGATTGAAAAAACAATAATGTGGTGGGTCCACCAGACCACTGAGTAACAAACACATCAACACCACACAAGGGTTAAAATTTACACTTACTGGCAGTGATAATAAAGGTGTATTGTAATCTTAAATATTTCTTACTCATAGCACATTGAAACAAGTGGAGAAATTTGGCAAAGTAACTGCAGATTTTTAACCTTTCAGTTACCATAATTGTTTTTTCTATTTCTCTATGTAATCAACTTTGTGATTACTTTATTATATTTTTACTGCAAACTGAAAATAGCACACACCAACCTAAATATGGCATGCATTAATGTCTCTGTGAACATAAAACATTGCTTTATGCTTCGAGACAGTATATTGTTAATGTTGGAACAAACTTTGCATATCCATTTTTTGTTCTTCTTTTTAGATTGTAACATAAGTTAAGTGATACTTATTTAATCCCACATATGGGGAAATTCCACCTCCACATTTAACCCACCTGTGAAGTGAAACACCACATACACACTAGTGAATACACACACACGGCTCTGAGGATCGAACTGGCAACCTTCCAGTCACAGGGCCGGCTCCCTAACCTCCAGCCCACGACTGCCCCCTATACATACACTATATTTCTAGAAGTATTCGCTTGTCTGTCTTCACACAAATATGAACTTGAGTGATGTCCCATTCTTAATCCATAGGGTTTAATAAAATGCCAGCTCACCCTTTGAAGCTACAACAGCTCTTCTCTTCTGGGAAGGCTTTCCACAAGGTTTAGAAGTGTGTTTATGGGAATTTTTGACTGTTCGTCTAGAAGCACATTTGTGAGGTCAGACACTGATGTCTCCACTCTAATTCATCCCAAAGGTGTTCTGTTGGACTGAGGTCAGGCCAGTCAAGTTCTTCCACACCAAACTTGCTCATCCGTGTCTTTATGGACCTGCTTTGTGCACTGGTGCGCAGTCATGTTGGAACAGGAAGGGGCCGTCCCCAAACTGCTCCCACAAAGTTGGGAGCATGAAACTGTCCAAAATCTCTTGGTGCTGAAACTTTAAGAGTTCCTTTCACTGGCACTAAGGCACCGAGCCCAACTCCTGAAAAACAACCCTACACCATGATCCCTCCTCCACCAAACTTTACACTTGGCACAATGCAGTCAGACAAGTACCGTCTCCTGGCAACCGCCAAACCCAGACTCATCCATCAGATTGCCAGACGGAGAAGCGTGATTGGTCACTCCAGAGAACATGTCTCCACTGCTCTAGAGTCCAGTGGTGGCGCTTTACACCACCACATTCAGTGCTTTGCATTGCACTTGGGGATGTAATCTTTGGATGCAGCTGCTCAGCCATGGAAACCCATTCCATGAAGCTCTCTACGCTGTTCTTGAGCTGATCTGAAGGCCACATGAAGTTTGGAGGTCTGTAGTGATTGACTCTGCAGAAAGTTGGTGACCTCTGCGCACTATGCGCCTCAGCATCCACTGACCCCGCTCTGTCATCTTACGTGGCCGACCACTTTGTGGCTGAGTTGCTGTCGTTCCCAATCGCTTCCACTTTGTTATAATCCCACTGACAGTTGACTGTGGAATATTTAGTAGTGAGGAAATTTCACGACTGGACTTGTTGCTCAGGTGGCGTCTGATCACGGCACCACGCTGGAATTCACTGAGCTCCTGAGAGCGACCCATTCTTTCACTAATGTCTGTAGAAGCAGTCTGCAGGCCTAGGGGCTTGGTTTTATACATCTGTGGCCATGGAAGTGACTGGAACACTTGAATTCAATGATTTGGATGGGTGACTGAATACTTTTGGCAATATAGTGTATTTTTCAAATGCCAGTTGCCTTTTTCACTGTGTCAAAATTTTATGAAGAATGGAAAAATAATTTAAAAAAAAGCCAGCTTGGCTACATTAACTTTACATTACATTAACACTGAAATTAAAAATGTTTCTTCTGTAAAATTGCAAAGAATATGACACTGACAAAAATGCATCACATATGTTACCACTCAAGGCTCTCCAGCTCCACTGACTACTCACTTTAAACAGTCTTTTCAGCTTACAGTAGTAGTGTATATCCCTACATCAGTGGTCAGTTTCTGACCACAGGACCATGCCGAGCTGGATATTTCTGAACGGCGGCCTAATCTTTAGTGGTTAACATACACCACAACTCTTTTAGCTTGGTTTTTAAGCATTATCCTTGATTTTAATCCCTCTAAATAGTAAAAAATACAACATTTTCAGTTAAAAATGCATTTTAAGACTCTGTAATAACCCTAGACTTAAACAGTCTGCTGATACAGAAATTCAGATATTAAATTAATTACTGGAAATTCTGAAGTGAAAAGAGTTGAAAAGCCACAAAAATACCTAAAGCCAATATGAAACAGTCAGAGAGCTTACCGTCCAGGGAGAGCCAGTCGTGCTGGGATGTGGGCAGGGCTGGGAGAGCACGGGCTTTATACTCAAACACCACCGAGTTTGAAATGATCTGGCTACTGGCTGCCACCTGTAGGGTGACCAGGCCTGTGTCGTGAGCTATAGGGGGGAGACAGATTCTGTTTAGGGTTTCACTTCTTAATTAGCTGCTTCAGTCTGTGAGTAATTAGTTGGTGCCAAGCCTAAGCCAGACTGGAAGGCCTGGCAAACATAAAGCTCTGTTCTGGTCCATTTCACTGCCAGGTAAGAACGATGGATCAGGTAGTAACAGCACAGTATTAAAGAGATGGTGAAACTGGATATGATCAAGGGCATTACTCACTCTTCTCTTCACTTGGAAGATAAAAAATGCAGTGTTTGACAAACTATAATTACATGAAAGACTAAATTAATATATATTATGCTTATTTGTAATTCATGTGGTTTTACACTACTAAATAACATATGCTATGTACATTTCAGCATATGAAAGTGGCAGAAATAAACTTAAAGTTTAAAATTAAATTTGCATATCAAGCCAGAACTGCTGGAATATAAATCATTTCCAAAAACACATACAAGTAAAAACAATTCCACAAAATGCATTTTGCTATTATAAACCTCAATTTCAAAAATCAATATGGGAACAGAAAGCAGCAATTGATAAATTCTGTTTGACTTTGCATTAAATTGTATATTTAATTGTATATGTATATTTTGTTTAACTTATGAACTTATGATATTTATTGTTCACTCATTCCACATTCAGTGCAAAGCCTTTGGGTCAGGAGTATTTGTGTTTAAAGTTACATTCATCTTCATTACACATAATGACTCATTTCTGAAATTGAGGTCGGTATAAACAAGTTTAGAGTACATATTCTGAATCTGAGGGCATGTCCTGTCTGTTCTCCTACCTGGGCAGTAGCATCGCAGAACTCCAGGCTGGATGAGCGAGGCAGGCACAGTGATCTGGTCAAACAGGCAGCTGTAGTCACTGCTAGCCTCCTGCCATGGGCCTGTGATCAGAACCTTTACACCACCCTGAAAAAGCACACACTGTTACTTTCCATGCATTGTAAGTATTTAGCAGGTACACATATATATATATATATATATATATATATATATATATATATATATATAAATGAACAAAGCACACTAAGTAATCTGGTGGAAACGATTACTAATCAGAATGTGTGGGTCATATAACATGCACGTTTGTTTGGAAGAGTATTTACCAGCTTGTCATATGCCTCCATTATGCTCCAGTCTCTATCTGCTCTAATGCCCTTTTGCCAACGAGTATTTTAATGACATCACAACAGAGTCACAGACTTGACATGTGTCTGGCCCATAGGCTGCCCTGGTACTAACAGGACCCACACTGTAGGAACATTGAGGTTTACCATCTAGAGAGTGAACGCTACAGAAAGAGTTTTTCTTTGTACTTCTGACAAAGTGCTGCCATCTTGTGGTTGGCTTGGCATATTACAGAGAAAGAAACATTTACAAACATACAACCACAAATCCCCAGACATAAAGAAGCTTTCCGATTTAAAGGTTGTAGTTACAAGTGGGAGCTTCAGAAACTATTCTCATGACTTTCTACACAGACATGTAAAATAATTCACTTGTGGCAAAAAAAAAACAGGACATGTTTTTCTTTTTGTTTCATCAGTTCACGCAATCATCCAAAATAAGATGTTATTAACTGCACAATATCTCTCATATTTGAAAATCATACACAGTATTATTAGTTTATTAAATTCAACTGGACTACATATGTTGTGTTCTCTAATGCCCTTTAGCTAAGCGGTCAAATATACGTCTTTGGTAGGTATCAAGTGGTCAGCCTTAACATTAGCATTATGTTAGCTGCTTTGTGGTTGACTTGCTGTTAAACTTAGATATACAAACTGTGGTACATGCCGTTAAATACTTGAACACACTACATGGCCGAAAGTATGTCAACAGTTTACTATCACATATACATGAGCTTAGGATCCTATGGAATTGCCCTTCTTTGTGGCATTTTCAGCCTCCACGGTTCTGGGAAGGCTTTCCACAAGATTTTGAAATGAGTCTTTGGGAATTCTCAGCCAAAAGAGCTTTTATCAAGCCAGCCACTGATGGTGGATGAGAAGTGCATTAGCTTGTATACAGCTATTTGGATATGGAAACCCATTTCATGAAGCTCCCGACGCACAGTTCCTATGCTGAACTTGCTTCCAGAGGCAGCTTAGAACTGTGAAGTGAGCGATGCAACAGAAGATTTTTACACAATATGTGCTTCAGCATTTGGTGGCCACGCTCTGTGAGTATGCATGGTCTAGTACTTCAAGGCTGAGCTGATGTTGCGCCTAAACACACCCAATTCGCAATAATTTGGGGCAGAGATTTTACAAATTCACTTATGGCAAAGGGGGCATCCTATGATAGTGCCACATTTAAAGTCACTGAAGACACTCTTCAATAGGAGCCACTCGACTGTCAACGTTTGTTAATGAGTTTGCATGGCTATGCACTTGATTTTGTACACCTTTAACAATGACTGTGGATGAATCACCTGAATATAGCTTATGTCCATGTTCACCTACTGCTACCTCCATATAAAGAACAGTAGGCATATTGCTAGAATACATGGAAACTGAAAGTGCTAATAGGAAAGATTTTAGGGCATTGTGGGAAAGTTGTGTATGTTCATAATGTTTGTGTTGTCTAGTTTTGCCAAGCACGATTAAAATATAATTTTTCGTACTGACTTTTTTCCTGTGATTATAGTGACACCCCTGCCTAATGTCAGGGGAAAAGATGGTTTCAGTGCTTAACGCTAGTAATTCTGGTAGCATTGGTTGTCTTTTTCTATATACAACTTACTTGTAAGAGTTTGTTGCACCATGTGTATTTTTACAAAAAGGAAAAGTTTTAGAAAGTTGATCAGGCTGGCTAACTAAAGTTAGTGGTGTGTTTACCAAACAGGCTTATCCATCTTTCAGACAAAGCAATCTGTAATTACAACTTGATGAACAGGAAATGATATCGTCCAACAAATTTTTTTTAAACGTGACACTACTGGAGCATTTTTCTGTGTTCCAACTTATCAGACCTCATTGTGTAGAAAACATCTTTAAGTATCTTGAAGTTTTATGTCTCCTACAGTTCATCACTCACCTCAGGATAAGACCACTCTGGTGAATAATCTGTAACCACAAACAATCTTCCAGTGGCCTGAAGCATTCCCATGGTGCCATGAGCGACAGCAGCAGAAACCACCTCTTCCACTTGCATGTAGGCCAGCTGTCCTGCCTCCCCTGCCACTGCACCAGACTGGGCAGACTGGGGGCTGCAGCAGGGCTGGAGGCAGAGATCTGTAGAGTTGTACCCAGCTGCCCCACGGGCAGTCCCTTCTTCTGCACCCTGCTGGGGTGTTGTTCCGGAGGATACCTGCCCCTCTGCGCCAGAGTGGGCCAACAGCTGATGGCTGTATAGTGCATTGCCCCCTTGCGCTCCCACTGCTGCTCCACTTCCGCCTTCCACCGAAATAAAGTCGTTGATGAGGTCTGAAAACTGATTCCCAAAGGAGACGTCAAAGTGATCTAGATTGATCTCCATGGATCCGCTTCCACTGGCCCCACTGGTGGTCAGACCCTGGTGGGCTGCCACAGTGTTGAAGAGACCCTGGACTAGGCCAGCCCCCTGTAGAAGTGGCTGGAGCTGTTGATGTGGACTTCCAGCTGCTCCGCTGCCCTCGGTACCATTACAGAGGGCTCCATTGTTAGCCCTCGTGCCTGTACTTCCAGGTCCTGGTCCCAGGTTGCTGCTCTCTGATTGCTGAAGGTAATGCTCTGTGGATCCACTACCATCTGCCCCATTTCCCACACAAGGCTGCAGATGATCCCCTGCCTTCAGCAAACCCTCAGTCTCCTTCTCCGGGCCTCCTGCATCCCCTGCTTCTGAAGTGGCTGACTGCTCCAGACCTCCAACATCTTCATGTTCTTGGGCTGCACCAGGAAAGTGGTTTTGGTACTGCAGAAGTTGGAGAGTGCCACCTTGCCCATTTCTCTCAGTTGGAGAGTTGCCATTACAGCTGGAGGCAGCATGCTGTCCTTGGTGGGCATGGTGGTGGTGGATATGCCCATTGGTACCTGATGAGTCAGTTTTGACTACAGACAAACCCATGTAAGCAGCGGTGTCATGGGAGTTCTGTGCAGAGTTGCCATTGCTCTGGTGGTTCTGTGTCTGGGTGGACTGGGGTGAGCCCTGCAGAAAGAAGCTAGGCGAGTGGCTCTGGTGGGCCAAGTGAGGGCTGGGAATAGCTTGGCCATAGCCTGTGGCTGACATCACGGTAGAGGTGTAGTCCTGCTTGGCATCAATGGCGCTAAAATCCATTTGCTCCAGAGTGGTGCTGGGGCTCAGACCACCCCCAGAGGGCAGAAGAGAGCCTGTTGGAGTCAGAGCAAGGGAATTTTGGCTAGTTCCACTGCCTGAAGAGCTGGAGAGGCCACCTGCACCGCTTACCACTTCCCCAACCTGGTAACCACTTTCCTTGGCCAGCTGCTGCTCAAATGAAGTGTCTTCTGTCTTAATGTTCTTGACCAGGGAGGCATTGAAGCCAAAACCATTGTCACTAAGAGGAGGCGAACAGCGGACACCTCCATTACTGCAGCTGCTGCCATTGCTGACCTCTGTCTTCAAGCCATTGCCCCCATAAGTCTGGCCCTGCTTGGGATTGTTGAGGAAGCAGTCTGGGTCAAAGTTGACAGTGGTCTCGGGCAGCTTGATGCTTCCAGAATCCAGGTTGCTGGAGAGGACAAGCTCTTCAGACACACTAGCCGCCGATAGCATGGCTAATCCGTCAGTAGACCCCGCATCTCCCAGTCCCACACCCACAGCCCCAGGGAAGGCAAACTTGTGACTGTCAGCGGCAACTGCCAGCACCAGGCTGCTTGAGGCTGTGTCGGGGCCCAGAAGATGAGCATTGGGGTCTCCGGTAGGAGACATGCTGTAGACGGGATCTCCGGTGACCTCTGACATGAAAACAGTGGCAGACTGGGACAGGCTGCTCATGACTGAGGCCACGTGGCTCATCCCAGTCACCACTGGACTGTCAGCCATGTCCGGGTCGGAGTTCAGCCCGCTGCTGATGGACACGGGAGAGCTCTGGGTGGTGTCAGGCACTTCGACCTGGTTGGTGGAGGACACCTCCATGCTGTTCTGGTGGAGGAGAGCTGGTTTGGGCACTTTTCCGTTCCTCTTCTCACGTGCGGCTGATCCACCTGGCCCATCAGCCCCCGCTCTGCCATTCTTGCTTCCCCCATGAGTGTGCTCGGTTTTGCCCTCAGACACATCGCTGTTTTGCACTTCAGAGTGGGTGCTGCTGTAGGCACCTCCAGAGCGTGGGTCTACTTTTGGGGAGATGATGCGGTGTTTGGCACTGTTGCACTTGTGATGCAGGCTGCTTCCAGCACCTACAGACAGAGGGAACATGAATGGACACTGTCAAGAATGGGCAAGTATGAGTCAAGAGTTTAGGTCTTTTACAACATGTTTAGGTCATTATGGTCCATAACTACAAACAAGTTGGGTATACATGCAACTTTTATTTGTAATTTCAGTTAAAGAAAATTTTCATCTATATGAATGTATATTATATAATATTTTTGCACGTTCCTGTGTGTGTTGTGATAATGCCAGAAATTATTTTGATATGTGTAAAAAGGCTGCCATCTAGTGACAAACACTGATATTGCATGGACAGGAAACTACATTTAAACTTCACTTTACACCATAGCCACAAAGCGTGTAGCTGCAACCTCATATTTTACAAAGTGTAATTTTTCATCACTGATTATTTGATAGTTTCCCAGGAAATGGAATATGATGATATTGATTCGTCTGTATGTAATTCAGCTCATCATCAATGTATACTGACTGAAGATTTAGGATGGATTTACCACACAAAGAAAACAGCATTGCACACATTCACCTTTGATTCAAGCATTGGCATAACATTACATTTAAAGAATAGTTTTGGACTTGCATTATATGTGCCTCAGCTGAACTGCCCTCCAATTACCTTGTCTTTTACTTTGGTTTGATAAAACTGTATTAAGGCCTTAAACTCATCATCAGCTCATCATGTGACCTACTTTTATATTAGATTAGTACTTTTATCTTTTCTCTTGATCTTGCTTTAAATCTTGAATCAGTCCACTATCTGACTCCCTCTTCACTCTCTCCCCACAGTCCCTTACCCAGCGTCCCCGTGCAGAGGCAGTTATGAGTCCGGGGAGGTGGCTTGGTCTGGTGGCTGTCCAGGATCTGCTGCACCAGCTGCTCGGCCGAGAAGCCGGTGCTGCTGTTCCCGTTGCTGCAAGTCCACTTGATGCCATGAACTGCCGGGAGAGAGGAGGAGACAGAGACGTCAGCCAGACAGCCACACAGACCAGTGGGCAGCCAGCGTCGGCCACCACCTCGCCAGCCCCCTCTACTGGCACTGCAAGGGAGAGACATTCTCACACTACCCCACCAAGCTAAACACTGCTACACCGTAATTATGACAGACTAAAAAAATTTTTTATTAGAAGTAGTGTTTTCATTCTGAAAACTGTTCAGGATTTTTCAGTTAAAATGCTGTTACATTGCAATCCCCTCATAATACGAAATACTGCATTAATAAATAAACAATAACAAAATAAATAAACAACAACAAAAACGATAAAAAGCTATGTCTAAGCTTGTAAAGATACAGTTAGTCAGTCTATGTTCTATTGTGTGAAGACTAGTGCTATGATTTAGTACTGATGCTCTACAATGGTTTTTCAAACAAGTCAATTACTCTATCATGTGGTAACACTTTCTAATAACTTAATAATAAACCATTAACTTACTGTGAATAACTATGAACAAGCCATTAATTAATCAGAAGTTGAAAATGTACAAATGTTTTAAATGACAGATCATGTAATTCGTAGTATTCATATTTACAAATGCTGTATATGGTGTATTTCTCTAATAAACATTAGTGCATGTATGCAAATCACTGCAGTGAAGTACTAAATTATTATTACTAGTATTATAAGTACTTAATGCATTACAATTACATTATTCTTGTATGACTCAGAATTATTTTAAGAAATACAATGAATAGGAATATACATAGGAATTTTATATTTATAATAATATATATAATATAATATATATAATAATAATAATAAAATATAATAATATAATAATAATTACACACACACACACACACACACACACACACACACACACACACATTGCTGTTGTCGGAACAAAACCTACTTTACTTTCAATGGAAACAGTTTTTTCCAAGTAATTTTGGGCCATTTCTTTTGGTCCATTTGTCAAGAAATTTACATACAGTGTAAAGAATAACAGGTATTTTCATATTATGCCAAAAACTGAAAAATTGAGGTCTTATTCCGACAGCAGCAATATGTATATATATATATATATATATATATATATATATATATATATATATATACATATATATACACATACATACGCATACACAAACACTATATGGACAAAAGTATGTGTACATCTCTTGTAATTGTTGAGTTCAGGTGTTTCAGCCACACCCACTGCTAACCCAACACAGTCTTGCAGTCTCAACTAACAAACACACGCCACCACTACCAGCACCAGAAACGTATCAAACACTTTTTGAATGAACTAGAATGGAGATTGCAAGCTAGGCCCTCTCGTCCAACATCAGTGTCTGATCTTACAAATGGCCAAAAATTCCCACAGACACACTTCAAAATCTTGTAGAAAGCTTCCCAGAAGAGCGAAAGCTGTATTAGCTGCAAAGAGAGACCAACTCTATATTAATGCCAATGAATTAACTATAAATATATATACTTATTTCTAGGTTTTTAAGGTTAAACATTTTTATATATAAAACATTTATTTTGTCAGTTGCCTTCAGACAAAACTTTTGCACTTCTAGTAGTTTGACAGTATTAATAACCAAGCAATGTGAGGTTGGGGTGCCATCCGCTGGATGCTGCTATGTACTGCAGCTTCTTACTGTGTGCATAAGAGTACAAACAGCCTGTGCTGAGTTGGCTGTGATGGGATAGGTACTGGAGCAGAACGAGGGGCTGACAGGGAGCAGAAGCTGCACTGCTATCTCATCTACTCCTTTGTCTGAATTCTGAATGTGCAGGGTCATGTACCTCATCAATAAAGAACATCCTTTTAAATCTGCTGCAACAGAAATAAACATGACAAACAATTGATACACTCAAATTAGCATGATTTAGAGAATCGCTCGATAATTGAAGCCACAGCAAACTACTTCCTATGTGACGAAAAAAGGAACGAAGAGACGGCAGTTATTTCATTATTATCATAAATAGAGCTGTCACTATTGATTATATTAGTAATCACATAATCTACCAATTATTCTGCTGATTAATAGAGTTTAAAAAAGGCCAAACAATTAAAAAGCACTTTAATGAACAATAACAAACCATGCATAGCCTTTCAAAGAACACAAATACTAATGGAAAACAATAAACAAGGAAGCCTTTAAGAGTCTTACAGCCACATGAGAAGGTTTGGGCGGCCTAGTTAAATTTCACGCTTTGTTGATTTTCACAGTGAATGTAAGTGAACACATCCTCTATAGACAACATGCTTCTGCACATTTTAAAGCATATTTACTGTTTATTAATTGAATTTAGCATATGGGAAAAGAAAAATATAGCACAAAATGTGGTCTGTGAAAAAAGTTATGACACATTTTATATTGTGTTTTATTTTTTTCCAATACGTAGCAAATAAATAGAAACCGGTAAGAAAATGTCATGTTTGCTCCCTGCATGGGAAGTGTTATTATAAAGCAATAAGTCACGAGAAGCTGTAGGTCACTGTAATTTTATCATAGGGAAGGTTGTTCTTTGGCACGACATGAAGCGGAGTAAAACTCAACTCCCTGTGCTAAAATCACACTGCCATGAGTGGCTAATTGCTTTTCTAAAACGGCAGCCAACATAACATATTAAAATACACAATATTTTAGATCATTTAAAAAATTTTTTACTAATAATAATTGACAAAGTGGAAAAACTTTTAGTTTAGAAGTACTTTTTGGTCACCCAAATTACCACCGTGAGTCTTCTGACAGTCAGACAACACCACTTTTCTTATGATGGGACTGAATCTAAAATTCTCTCTGCTCCTTACATAGTGCACTACATAGGAATTTGAATTGGACTCCTGCGGCCCAACAGAGCAAAATATCACTAAAAAATGAGGGATTCATACACATTCACGCTCAACAGGCAGTCAGAATTTGACAGCAGAAGCTAGAATTTTTAAACTTAATGTTACACAGCTCACTATTTAGCTAGGGAGTACAGAGCCATTTGGGATTTAGCCTGGGTTTGTTTCTACTTCTGACTGAAACATGGACATTTGAAGTCCAACATGTGTATATTACACCACATGTATAATATAACCCCAACACCACACGTGTAATAGAACCCCAACACCACACGTGTAATATAAATGTGTAGGGGGTGAACAGTATGAAGACACTGAAAATGGATTATTTTATGTTCTTCGCAGAAAATGAGCAAAGGCCAAGAAATCTGGCGTGGAAAAATGATAAATCGCATCATTTGTTCTTTTCATAAACATTGAAAATGGGTCTCACAGACCTGAACACCACATAAGGGGTTAAATAATTCTCCTTTTAATATTTAAATGTCTTTGTGGCCTTGATTTTCTTTTCTGCAGTGATATGGTTATTAGATATGTCCCAGTTAGATCACTAAGATCTTTAAACTCTAACTTGACAGCCATCCCTAAACTCAGCTAAAAGTGGGGAGAATAACATTTTACGTTTTTTTATAATTGATCCACCAGTTTATTGTCACTTTTAACTAGGAGTGGTTCCTCCTAGAATGTCAGCTGGATGAATGCTTTGTTTGGTTAATTCCAAAAACGAAACTCCTGCATGTTAAAAAGCAGTCCTCTGTGGTTGGTGTTTAATTACTGTTATTTGCTGCTTATCACAACAGCAGTGTGCTTTCGTGAGCCAAGTTCAAACCTCTCCCAAGTGCAGAGCCAGTGACTTAACCACTCTGCTATAAAGCCAGCTCCAAAGCACATAAAACTGCACAGCTCAAAAGATATTCTTTTTATTACTCACCTGTAAAACTACTTTCAATCTGATGAGTGTTCTCACTCACACAGTTGTATGTAAAATGTGTGAAGCAGTAAAGGCTACTGTCACAACAGAAATGCATAACCAAGGAATTAAATACCTTTTTTTTTTTTACTATATTATTGCATATCATAGACCTACACAGAAAAGGAAAAAATTTTATTTATTCTTCTTTGTAGGCCTTTGGAGGCGAGAGCTGTGGTCATTTTAGTTTCAGATGGTTTGTGTTGCAGGCAGGGTTTCAAAGCACGAGACTAACTGAAACACATCAAAAATGTTGGTAGCACTTTATTTGCTATTTATTTAGTGCAGTAAGTATCTAGTATTTAGTAAGTATACATGTAGTACTTAAAAGTATGTACCAGGTATGTACAGCAGTACTTCATTAGCAAGTAATAAATATGTTGTTCTTACAAGTAATGCATGGTGCAATATATAAGTAGTATAATGAAGTAATTGCTGTAAATACCTGGCACTTTTCATATAAGTTACTTTATAAAAAGTATTACTTTACTAATTACTAATTACTTGTAAGAAGTACATATTTACCTATCAAATCAACACTGTCAGAACAAAACCTTGCATATCCAAAACTTTCAGGAGAAAGATAAACCTTTTTTTACTTACAATGG
Organism: Pygocentrus nattereri; assembly: GCF_015220715.1. Taxonomy (NCBI): domain Eukaryota; kingdom Metazoa; phylum Chordata; class Actinopteri; order Characiformes; family Serrasalmidae; genus Pygocentrus; species Pygocentrus nattereri. The sequence continues at coordinate 5,467,340 of NC_051231.1, read as the reverse complement.
AAGTTAATCTAAAAACAGATTTTTTAAAGTCATTTTGGATGTCCCCTTCCTGGATCAGGGCCTTGTTGTGGCTGAAGGGTTTGTGTGGTCTAGGGATCTTCAGAGCTAAGTCGTCCGGAGCAATATGCTCCTGGTAGGGTCTCCCAGGGCGAACAGGGCCATTGGAACCTACCCCTGGAACCAGGCCTGGAGGTAGTGTTCCTCGGTGAGCGCCTGGTGGCAGCCCACGTAACCCGGTCGGGCTTAGTCCTAAGAGGCAATCTAAACCCAAATGGTAAATTGTTATTGGACTTCTGTGCCAGGCATGGACTGTCCATAATGAACACCAAGTTCAAATAGAAGGATGTTCATAAGTGTAAATGGTACCAGAGCTCCTTGGGTCAAAGGTAAATGATCGACTTTGTTGTCGTTTCATCTGACTTGGGACCATATGTTCTAGACACTCAGGTGAAGAGAGGTGCTGAGCTGTCAACTGATCGCCAAAACTTGTGGGTGCCTGTCAACCCAAGATAAGATGCCTGGGTAACCCAAGAGCCTCCTGGTTGGACACCGGTGGTGAGGGAGGCCGTCAAGCTGAAGAAAGAGGCCTTTAGGGACTGGTTGGCCCGAAGGACTCCCGATTCAGCAGATAGGTACCAATAGGCAAAAAAGGTGCAGCCGCAAGCAAAATCCAGGGCATGGGAGGAGTTTGGTGAGACCATGGAAAAAGACTTTCGTTCGGCCTCAAAGAGGTTCTGGACAACTGCCCGACAACTCAGGAACAGTCGGGGTGGCTGCGCCCAAGCTGTATTCGGCAAGGGTGGAGAAACTCTGACTTCAAGCGAGGATATTGTCGGTCAGTGGAAGGAGCACTTTGAAGAGCTCCTTAATCCGGGAGACGTGCCTCCCTCATGGGACTCAGGGCCAGAGGCTTCTGGTGTGTCAAGTTCCATTTCCCTGGTGGAAGTCACTGAGGTAGTCGGTAAGCTCCTCAGGGGCGAGACACCAGAGGTGGGTGAGATTCGTCCAGAGATGCTTAAAGCTCTGGATATCGTGGGGCTGTCGTGGCCAACACGCCTCTGCAATATTGTATGGACCTTGGGAACAGTACCCTTAGACTGGCAGACCGGGGTGGTGGTTCCTATTTTTAAAAAGGGGGACCGGAGGGTGTGTGCCAACTATCGGGGTATCACACTGCTCAGCCTCCCTGGGAAAGTCTATGTCAAGGTGCTGGAAAGGAGACTCCGACCAATAGTTGAACTGCAGATTGAGGAGGAACAATGCAGATTTCATCCTGGCCATGGAGCAATGGACCAGCTTTTCACCCTCTCACAGATTGTTGAGGGGGCATGGGAGTTTGCCAACCCAGTTTGTGTTTTGTGGAATTGGAGAAGGCTTATAACCGTGTTCCTCGAGATATCTTGTTGGAGGTCCTCCAGGAGTATGGGGTGCCGGGGCTACTACTCCAGGCAATCTAATCTCTGTACTCCCGGAGTAAGAGCTGTGTTCGTATACTCGCATTAAGTCAGACTCTTTCAGTGTTAGCATTGAAGTCCACCAGGGTTGTGCCCTGTCTCCACTCCTGTTTGTGATGTTCATGGACAGAGCGTCAGGTCGTAGCCAGGGTCAGGAGGGCATTATGTGTGGAGGCTGGAGGGTGGCATCTCTACTATTTGCAGATGATGTTGTCCTTTTGGCTGAATCACATGGATGCCTCCAGCACTCAGTGGAGTGGTTTGCAGCTGAGTGTGAAGCGGTTGGTATGCGGGTCAGCACCTCCAAGTCTGAGTCCATGGTCTTAGCCCGGAAAAGGATGGCATGCCCACTCCAGGTAAGGGGAAAGGACCTGCCCCAGGTGGAGGAGTTTAATTATCTTGGGGTCTTATTGACGAGTGATGGGCAGCATCAATGTGGTCACTGTACTGAACTGTAGTGATGAAGAGGGAGCTGAGCCAAAAGGCGAAGCTCTCTGTTTACCAGTTGGTCTACATCCCGACCCTCACCTATGGTCGTGAGCTGTGGGTAATGACCAAAAGAACGAGATCGCAAATACAAGCGGCGGAAATGAGCTTTCTTCATAGGGTGGTGGGCTACACTCTATTTGACAGAGTGAGGAGCTCGGTCATCTGGGAGGAGCTCAGAGTAGAGCTGCTACTCCTCCACATTGAGAGGAGCCAGCTCAGGTGGTTCAGGCATCTGATCCGGATACCCCCTGGACGCCTCCCGGTGGGGGTGTACCAGGCACGGCCTATCAGGACAAGACCCCAGGATCGTCCTAGGACCTGCTGGAGAGATTATATCTCCAAGTTGGCCTGGAAGCAGCTTGGGGTCCCCGGGAATGAGCTGAGGGAAGTTGTGGGGGACAGGGTCATCTGGGATTCTCTGCTCTCTCAACTGCTACCGCGACCCTATCTGTGTTTACCTTCCGGTCCTGCCCCCTTGTTTTCAGACTCCGCCCTTGATTGTAGCCACTTGTTATCCACATGTCCCTCATTATCCCTATTGTATTTAAGACCTGTCTTTTCCCCTGTGAATTTACTGGTTTTTGTATTGTTTGTGCTGTTTGATGTTTCAGGTGTATGTATTGCTTGGATTTCTGTGTTTCTGTTTAATATGTCTGTCCCTCCTGCCCTCCGTGTTGACTCTCTGACCCTGGACCATTTCAACCCCAATTCTGGTTTTGCCCATAATAAATCTCATTTTTCTCCACATATGCGTCCGCCTCCTCATCGCTCCTCATTACAATGGAGATCTTCTATGACCCCATTCATCATAAAATTGTCTGATGACAAGTTAGACAAACTGATGACTAGTTGGACAGTAGAAATGAATAGGTATATTTTAGTGCCCATTGCTCATCAGGCTCTCTTTTTGGCTGTCAGAATTGTAGGAGAATTTAAAATATGCATTACCGTGATCCAAACTAATCACTACCAATTCATTTTAATATTTATTTTTATTTGACAAATAATAATATCACTCAAATGTTATAGTTAGACATTCACCCCAAAATGTAATATCCACGCTGTAATAAGAGGGTGAAATGGTAAAAGGATTCAACCTTACACAGCACTGAATGACCCAATAATGGCCCAGTGCACATGTGGGCCAATCCAGCAGGCACATTTCTTCAGAGTATCTAGTGCATAACTGACTCATTCAAAATGCATGACTTGGATGTTGGAGAGCGAGGACAGAAGAGTCAGCAAATCCTCAGTTTTCCTCTGACTCTGTGAAAAATAACCCTTGCAACAGCACTTCCTCACCTCTAGATGGCAGTATAGCACCACAAGAGACTCATTATTGCAAGAAGGTCAGTGAAAGAGATTGCGATGTGAGTGGTGTTTGCTTGCCCTTTCCTTATTGCCACAGCACATCATGAAGTTAATGACGCAGTGAAGTGTGTTGAGATTTAAAAGTCACTCAAATATTACGGACACTTTTACAGACTACAGACAAAACGGCTGCGCACGGCTGCAGCCTAGCAATCCGGCCTGTTTGGCCACTCGATGGACTTGTCTGCGCAAGACGAGACTAAAGTCAACTCTGAGTCATTGCAGAAAAGTCCTGCAGTATGACTTTTTAAAGTTTCATCTCGCTTGCAGTACGCGTTCATCATTCTCTTTGAGCCATACATCGAAAATGACAGCTACCTGTCAATGTATTGAGCGAGTCAATCTTCTGTACAGCGGGCTCAAGGAGTCTTGTCAGACTCACTCAGGAGTGATCTTCAGAAGTGTCAACCCTATGACTGTCGTCAGTGCTCTCCACTTTGGGGGCTGCGGTGGGCTGCAGTACAGGCCCACTCTTAAAAGAATATTGTGGTGAAAAAAATCTAATTTGCACAATTTTGCGCTTGTGCGAAGTTGAGTAGTGGATCAGCCAAGACCTGTTTGTTGTTCTAGACACTGTATGACTTACAGTTGACTATAAAAATGTGGGCAAATTCAAGCTTTGAAATGTCTGCTAATAATGTTGTTAGCTATGCAACACCCACTTGTCCATTGTGGTAGGTAACAGTGTCATAAACCACATAAGCAAGTCTAGTTGAGATTACTTAACAACTTGTCAAGTTCAGTTTCAGGTATGATGATTTATGCATATAGGTCGCACAATGTGTACACAGGTGTGCTTCGTGCTGCTGTTCTGTGTTCAGCTTCACACCCTTATTAGGAGCTGCAGGTCAAAGCATGTTCTCTATGGGTAAAACTGCAGCTATTGTGCTTTTTTGGTAAACAAAAATGTTCCAAACCCAAGACATTTTGCCATATTGACAGGTTTCCTCTGGATGTTGCTAGATCTTCTGAATTATGAGGTAATTAAGGAGCTGGAATATGATTACTGCTATATGCAAGCTCACACTGCTGTGCATGGAACTGATCATCATACACTGCAAACATACATATTGCAACATATTGGCAAGCTTGCCAAATATCCCACACAGTGAGCTCAATATTTAGGACAGTGCGTACGCTCTGTTTTTCTTGAGGTGAGTGACATCAAAATTGAAGGGCTAATATTGCCCCCTACTGGGCTGGAATGTTTTTGAGTTGTTTTTCTGTTCTCATGTGGATGTAGAGATTTTGAAAAAACGTTGGTGTGGATGAAGATTTTTTGAAAATGGAAAAAAAATATTTTAAAGAATATTTGGACACATGTGGACGAGGCCTTGGAGTTCCTAACATAGGCTCGATGCTGACTACAGAATGACAGTTCAGAGTGATTGACCACACTTGGGAACACATGATAACGGAATTGGGAAGACTGTCTAAACTGAATTCTGTGTACTATTTAAAAACTATTCTGTCCCTAAACCGGTTCCTTAAAAGTTTTTAATGCACCTACATGCCCACTTAGGCCTGCAGAGCTAAGGACAACTGAATAAATGTACAGTCTCTAATTGCATGACGTCTTTTAATACTGCTTTTATAGCAAGTTTATTAGATCTACATGACGAGCAGAAGGATGCTGGAGCAGTGATAACAGCATGCAATTGACTGCAGCCTGAACACAGGGAGATCTGCTTGTACTCTTGTCTAAGATGCTCTGAAAGTGGGTGTAAATACTCACACATGGGCTTGAGCTGGCTGATGAGCTCCTCCTTCGTCCATTTGGCCCACTCTTTCTTATCCGTGTTGATAGAGCACAGGATAGGCCCGCACGGCTTTCCGCAATCTTCTATGGCCGGCACGTTCAGGTAGTGGACCAGCACGATGTCCGGGTTCTGGAAAGAGAGACGGAGAGCATGAAGTGTAGGAAACAGAAAGACAGAGAGACAGAGAGAGAGAGAGAGAGAGAGAAGGAGGGAATGTTTCTGTGATGAGATGAAAGAGTGAGCGTAACAAGACGGGAAAGAGGAGGAGGCCAGTCAAAGGAGACAAAAGTGAGAGGAAATTGAAAAGGAAGGAAGACAGCGATAGGTCAAGGTTGTTACTTAATAGAGAGCGTGAAAGAAATTCCTTTTCTCATTGGTCCACGACTAGAAGAGTCGGAGGACTCCCGCTGAATAAAACATCGCCCTCTTCTTGGAAGAAGCACTGAAAGGCTTTTTTCCCTGAGCTTGTCTGACACCGACTGCGCAGTGGCAGAAAGTGAAATTAACCCACGCAATGACATCTCCAGGAAAAAAACTCGCAAATCCGAGGAGTCAGAAATACACTGACGGATGGAGAAGCTTTAAACATTGGGCCTGCGAGTTGTTTTTGTGATTGGTGGCAAGTAGGTGGGAGTTGTTAATTGGCAACCATGCACTGCCACGCAACACACTCTCACACATACACACACATACACACGCCTCTCCCAGGAACTGATGCCCTCAATTAACTTCAAAGTATTTACAAACTCTGAACCACCACCATTCATACCGGGGCAGAATTACAGCAATAAATTACCTTAATTGACAGCGTATGAGTAATAGGTATTGCTTGGAGCGCATTGAGCTAGCATAGGGCTGAATCGACTGCATGGAGGGGATATGGGTAGCTTTGGGGACTGCAGCGATCTGGCTACAAACACTTTCAAATGAGTAATCAAACTAATTCTCTCACCCAAGGATACTCAAAGGAAACGGACCTATTGACTCTTATTTACTCTGTAGACCTAAGAGGCCCTCCCAGATCAACTGTGCAGCGACTGTACTGTATAAGAGCTGTGAAATAACTTCAGTTTGGTGGGGGAGACCATGCCTGGAACTCTTCCATCCCCCTATCCAACCTTTCATATATTCCATCTCTAGCTTTTGTTTCTTGTGACAGCTTTGGCATCCCAACACCTACCCATCTCCTCCTTATTCTTCAGTCTTATCTCTTGGTTCTTCTAAGTGGGTCATGACTTCTAGCGAAAAGTAGATCTAACCAGAGCTCCATCTCCAGTTCTGTTCCTATGCACAATCTAGAGAGAAGTCTTCAACTGCAGCGCTGGAAACCATTTTCCAGTCCAGTAACTTTAAGTATTCATGTAACTGACTACCTACCACTGAAATTACACAACCCAGGACTAGAAAGTCTAGAGCAGTAAGACTACAGCCATATAAAAGTCTGACTCTAGCATGACAAAAGTCTGTTCCAATCTGACGGTAGTCTACAGCTATTGTAGTCTAAGCTCTTTATGGTAAAGTAAAATTAAGGAGAAAAACTAAAGTTGAAAATCATTTAGGACAAGTCTCATTTCTTATTTTTACCCCTACCCCTTGTTTTTGAGTGTCTCCTTGCCCCTTAAAACTGAATTACAAGGAGTAAAGGTTGAAATCTTCCCCTACAAAATGGGACCCTCAAATAAAAAGAGCATCACTTCATTAACAGCTACTGGCGCTGCTCTGTAGGCGACCCTGCCCGTCTGCAGTGACAGCAGAGGAGGGGAAAGTTCAGCTCCTCACTGCCTGGCTTTAGTTACATTTAGGGAACCATATGTCTTCAAAGGGGGGATGCAAAGATTATTTATTATCACCCACCCCTAATTTTTCATTGTCATATGAAGCTGAAGTCAGCTATTCTCTTCTTGTTTGAATGATCTCAATCCACCTTAAATGGTGCAGTAGTTGTGACACCTGGGGCGCCAGAATGTAACTGCTGTACCATTTAAGGTGGAACGTGACATTAAGCTAATTAGCTACCGAGACATCAGCAAACTCCTAGCAATTGTTTTATGCTTGTTATGAAGAAAAGGACCATAATACATTGAAACAACATTAAGCTAAACACAGTGGTTATCGTAAATTTTTAACTGAAAAAATATTCACATTGGTGGGTTTCTTTGGTCGCTCCTGGCCATCTTGCCAATTTTTCTTTTTTTTCTCATAACACTCTGTTTGGAGTGTTTCTGAAAAACCTCCGTTTGGAGGGCGATGATGCCCTAAGACTTCACCCTGCTCCTCTATCTCAACAAAAATCGAGACAGCCTACCCCTAGATGGGAACGCGCAGAACTGAGGGGTAAGGGTGAAGTGGGGTCGTAGAGGTGAGGGGTGAAATGGGATTGGGCCTTAAAGTTGGGAGAGGAACTGTGAGAAACCCAAACATGATATTTGAAACTGACCTGAGCAAATACTTGGGAAATGACGTCTGAACCCAACCAAAACCTGATACAAACTGTTAGGTCCCATTGGGTTTGGCTTGAAATATTTAAAAATCTCTCCTCGTTCTACAGCTATATACTGAACAATCTGAACTCACAGAATGCACTCCAGCCTGTACTACAGAGAGATGCCATTTCCATGTCATTTGGTGGAAATAGCAGGAGCAGAGTGCGCTGCAGAATTGCTCCTAGTTTTGAGATGAGATTTTGTGAGTAGTCCTTGGTCACTCATGGTCTGTTCTGACACACACACACAAATACAAGGTTGTAAACGAATGATTATTCCTACGATTGATTAACCTATCCATTATTAATTGACCAATCTAACCATTTCGCTTTCTTCAGCTGTTCTCTTTTTACAACAGAAGACCCATCTCAGCCTACACTTCCTGTAGTTTACTGCAATCAGAATGATCACATGTATCATACGAACGTCACGGAGTACAATCTTAAATATAAAGGTTCTCAAATGGTCCTTGCCTGTATTTACTAGGAGAAATTTTAAAAGAATCTTTCTTATTGAACAAATCTTTACATTAATGCAAATTCTTTAAATAATTGTAAAAAAATAATGATTCTTCACCCTTGCATACCTCATTTACAACAATGGTTCTTTAAAGAACTGCCCATTAAATGGTTCTGTAGCATCAGTCCAAAATACCCAACGTTGTAAATGCTGTCTAGTTGACACCATTCTAATGCTGGTAGTTGGCTTCAAACTGCTCCACAATGAGAAATGACACGCCAAATGAGCCAGTAGGAATGGAGAACATCAAAGCGCCTGAATGTGGGAGAACATTCTAGAACAGTATGAATGTCAGACGTTAAGGAGCGACATCAATGTGTAGTCAAGGGAGAATCTACTACAGTGTAAATGGGAGAAAACATTTGAGAACAGTGTGGATGGGGAGAACATTCTAAAACATGAATAGGGAGAAAACAATTGTACACAGTTTGAATGGGCAGAACATTGTAGAACAGTGCTAACAGGGGAGAATATTCTAGAGCACCATAATTGGAGGGAACATTTTAGAGCATTGTGAATAGAATAGAACATTCTAGACCAGTGTGAATGGGGAGAACATTTGAGGACAGCATAAATGTGGAGAATGTTCTCGAACCATGAGAATAAGGGAGAACCTTCTAAAACAGTGTGAATGGAATCAGACATTCTACAACAGCGTGAACGTTGGAGAACATTTTTGGACAGCTTGAAGAGAATATTCTAGGTCTGTGTAAACGGGGGTCGCTCTGCTCTCAGTCCACAGTCTGAAGGTCCTGATAGAGAGATGGGCTGGAGCAGCGGTTCGAGTCATATCTGAAGCTTTGCCAATAGTAAGTGGTCGATAAATTCCCCCTGCTGCTGGTGTGTGCAGCCTCCCCGCCTACTCCATCAATCTACTCCTGCTATCTCCCTCTCTCCCTCTCTCTCTCTTTCCCTCACACACAAATGAACAAACAAAAAACGTCTGAAGCTTGACCACACAACAGATACAGGAAGTTAAACCTTAAAACGATCATTTTTAATTGGTTGATGAAGTTGTGGTTCAGGACGCATGACATACGTATGACATATTTGTATAATGCCTGCTGGGTATTGCAGTCAGAGGACATTGATGAATGATACCACAAAAAGGAAAAATCAGGAATTTTGTCAAACTGATGAGGGTACAGTGCTGCGATACAGAATAATACATAATGCAATATATTTACATATAAATATATTTATATGTTGAGAATGTTCTCTGTACTGGCACCCAAGTGGTGGAATGAACTCCCACTGGCTGTCCGAACAGCAGAGTCTCTGACTGTCTTCAAACACAGACTGAAGACCGTCTCTTTACACAGCACTTAAATCAGCACTGAGTTAAGTATTGTTTGCAATATATTGTGCTGCACTTGTACATTATATTTTATTGTATTGCACTGTGTATTGTAGTTCACTGATATTGCATTGTATTGCACAGACTTCTGTGCTCAACCCAGTTCCCTTTCTCTCTCTGTATCTACAGTGACTTTTGTTTCTAGCAGTACCTGAGCTAAGGACTGTCTTTCTCTCTGACCTATTGGTAACTAGCAAAGATACTTTCTCTAGATAGACAAAGCGTCTGCTAAATGCTGTAAATGTAAATATAAAATACTAGTTTTAATGATCACTGGGTTTTTTGCCGTATTCATTTCTACCCACTTGCTAGGACTCTCCCAATCACATGATACTTCCAGCACTAAGAGGCTGAAATCTAGGACAGGTTTCCTCTGAGACCTGTGAAGCACCACCACATCTTTTCAAACTGCTGCTAGTGCAATGTCACTAGACAGCTGAACGCACTCAGAGGAGAACGCTAACCGATTTGTTATGTCAGCTAACAGACGCCTGCTCTAGCATCATGCTGAGTGATGGGGAAAGACGGGGGGACATCCTGTCAGTGAGGCCAGTTGTGCTCTCTTGGACTCCTGGGCACAAATGGCTGTAGCATCACCAGGGATTGAACTCACAACCTCCTGATGAGAAGATCAACGCTTAGCTGTTGCGCCACTCAGGGGTCGTTTAAAACACACAGATCCAACCACCATGCCTGACTCATTCCACTGACCACCGGTTGCTGAATAACAACAGCACTTGTATGAAAGCAAAAGAACGCTTAATGTTGTGTGTTGACAGCCATGATGATTACTTGCTTTCAGCTCATGCCACAGAACCAAAACACAGCCTTGTTTTTACTTTGTGATTTCACGCAACCTTGAATGTTCTACTGCTTAAACTGCATGTGTTTACAAGGCCTGCTGGCCACATCAGGCACAATCCTATCACTTTTTATTTTCTGTTATTATTAGCCCATTTCAACCTGAGCTGCACTACAATCCCCAGCATGCATTGCAACATAGCATGCTTTCCGACCTCCTTCCCCCAAGAACAAACAGCACTTAGACAAAAAGAAAAGATGCCTGGTGTCTAGTTCAAGCAAATAGGTCATTTTTAAAGACCAACTTAATCAATTAAAACAGTTAAATTTCTTCAGTATATTTTTGAATAAGCATTCCACACATGTTTTTGCTGTTACAGTTTTGCTGTATTTTGAATAAGCAATGGCCCTTTGGGTCATGGATGTTAAGTAAAAATGGAATAAAAACGCAGCTGGCCCATGCTTTTGTTGAGCTTTTTTAATATTGCCCATTTAGTGGTTGAGTTTGACACGCCTGGCTTAAATACACAACAAGATTAATGGAGTATAAGGGGTTAAATGATTGTGGAGACTGTAGTGAGTCTGTGACAATCCATAACCACAAGCTGGCAGGTTTAAGTCCTCATGATCCCACCAAAGCGGCCTTCCACTCTGCACTCTTAAATAAGGAATGTTCCCCAGTTGTAGATGACAGATGATGTGACAAGGAGGTTCTACTTTTGGGTTAGGCTTTAGAGCCAGGTAAAAACATTCCTTACACTTTTTCACAGGCCCTCCCTCTATGAATGTGCTGTGTGTAACAGAATGAAAAGTTCCCCTTCGAGCACACACAGAAAATCACAAAATGGATGTGGAACTGTTTCTTTAAAATAAATAGTTTGGGGAAAGAAGAATAAACATCAGATGTGCGGTTCTGCATTGGAGCTATGAGGCTAATGTAGCTAACAAGCCATCTTTTTCTGCAGTGGTGGCCATTCTACCAGTGGCAGACTCAAATATTTAGAATTAATAAAACAACAAATCAACTACGACGCAGTTGGCTCTCTGTGTGTGAAATGTTATTGACTTGGCATTGAGCTGCTAGTGAGCAATGATGGCTGAATTGGGAGGGGTGAGAAGCCCCTGCAAAGACAACAATTCACACTCCACAGAGGGCCATGCTGAGATAAAATGTGCAGCCCAACTGCAACTTTCTTCAAATAAATCATGCACAAACACTAGAAGTCAATAGTCACCCAAACTGTTTCTGTAAATTCTACGGCAAAAAGTATGTGGATACCTGACCAGCACACCTATATGAGCATGCTGGACATCCCATTCTAAAACCATGGGCATTAACACAGAGCTATCCTGGCAAAGGTGGCATCTTATGGCAGTGTCACTTCTAAAGACAGCAAGCTCTTAAGGAAAAAAGAGAATTTCAAAAACCTGAATTTCTTAATTAAGAGGGGTGTCCACATACTTTTGGCCACATAAAGCACATGCTGAAAACTTTCAGGTCTATGTTGTTAAGTGTGAAGCTACGTAAATTAGATTAAAGCATTTCTTTAATAGGACTGTTAGCACATATAGAAAGTATTTATAATTATGCAAAAATACTTGCACACACACACAACTACAACTCCTACAAAGAAATAAAGCATCTCTCTGCTGCCTCCATCACTTCATTAGCAACTCCTCCAGCCTCTCTAACTGCACCGTATGACTAACCCCCGCATTCACTGAGTGGGCTAATCACGCTAATAGCTCCATTACTCCTGCAAGTTCTCCTGAGATATTACCATCAACAAGTTTACCACAACAACAGGCGTTTACTGAATGTTCTCAACTATTCCAGAAGCCCACCCCCCACAAACCTTTTGTCTTTGTCTCACTTTAGCCATATATAATTCCCCCAAACCCCCCATCTAGCAGCTTGCATTAGGCAGAAAACCTCTCTGAAGCTTCTCAAAACACAGAATCAACTTTTCCTCTCACCGTCTGTCCGGCGGTTATATTAGCATTTTAATTTTGCAGCGTTAGGTGCCAGATTGGAGGGGGGAGGAAAGAAATAAAGCCAAATGATTTTGTGTGAATTACAACACTGCGGCCTAACTGGCAGGTCAGTGATGTGCACTGCTGGTACTGGAACAAAAGCCACAGATTACTTACAATATATGATTATCATTGGCTCAGTTAGAGCGTTTAGTTTTCGACTGTAGGAGAGGATTATATGGTGTTATTATCATGATAAATTATGCCACAGTCACACTTATCTGAGTGTATCATGGGTATGGCCAGCATTTATACAACATAAAGGATAAAAGAGCATGTAATTAACAACAACCAGTGTGTAACTGCATAAATCGCATCTTTACTATTATTTTATTAATAAGATGCTGTTATCTTATTTTCTGAATGTACTTTTTTACTAAGTCTTTGCTCTCTTGTTCCTTTTTAAAGCGTGTGAGCACAAAGATGATTCTTGAATGGTAGAGCAGGTATCACAGTGAACAGTCTAACTACCAGTTAAGATGCTCTACCAGCACTAGGACACTTTTGTAAAATTGGGCCTTAATCATTGTGAAATCCATCTGCTATATAAGTCTCTCCAAAACTCACTATGCTATCATGTTGTAAGGGTGAAGACCAGTGCAAGAGAAATATAGTGTAGGTTAACTATACATGCTGAAGGAACATATAGCTCTGTAATGTGTATAGAGTTGTATTATATGTCATCATATTCTGTATTGTATGTGCCGTTACTGTGATTATATTTAGAACATCTCTACATGGTCACATCTGTCACACCTGTTACTTGTCATGTATAGGCTTGGCCTAATTTTGGCATTGGTCCAGCTATAACACTGCGCCAGTACATTGTTTTACAGGCTGACTATGTGTCTGGTAGCGGCACGCAAGAAATAAACTTCAGTTCTCCAGACATACAGCTAGTTCCCTGGTTTGGGATGAGGTTTTGATTTTTATTTTTTGGGGGATTTTTACCCAATTTTCTCCCCAATTTAGTCGTCTCCAATTCTACCTGCTCGTTAGGACGCCCCTAATCACACGATACAATCAACGCTAGGAGGGTGAAGGCAGCACAGGCTTCCTCCGAGACCTGTGAAGCACCACCACATATTTTCAAACTGCTGCTCACGCAACGTCATTCGACAGCCGAAAGCGTTCCGAGGAAAGCGCCAACTTCCAGATCTGTTACATCAGCTAACAGATGCCTATGCTTACTAGTGTTGAGTGATGGGGGAGAAGGGGGGCCATCCTATCCACCCAGAGAGTACCCACGACTGTAGCATCACCTGGGATTGAACTCCTGATGATGGGCCCAACACTAAGATAGTGTCGATGTCACAATTAATGCTGTGTCAAAAAGTACCCAACTTAATCGTCTGACTTTATAGGGTGTTCTTGTGGTGCCTTCTGGTGGGAAACCTGTTTATCTGATAAGACATGGACCACTTAAAGGCAGCATTAGAGGACTGTGATTTTTATTAAATGTAACACTATTGTTTTGCTGGTCAGTCTTGTCCATTCCAGCCTAAGTCTAGTGATACATATTGTACAGCGCCACAAAGTATCAAAGTGTCTTTAAGCATCGTAATGTTATATTTGTGCAACATCACTCACACTCAGGTACATGCATATGCAAAGCTTGCTTGCTCCTGTGATGGAAGAGGTCATGTGTAAATGAACCCAGTTAGGGTGAAGACACAGACATAAACAGTGCAGGGTGAATATTGACATTACTTTTATTATATTCTGCACCGGATTGTTATTGAACCCTGAGACAAAGGCAGAGTTATTGACCTTGCATTCACACTTAAAGAGAGAAGGGGAACATATCACTGTTGTCAGAACAAAACCTCGTATCTCCAAAATGGTAACTTTACAGGAGAAAGAAAAAACATAATTTGCTTTCAATGTAAGTCAATGGAACCAGACGCTTTTCCAAGTCATTTTGGGCTGTTTCTTCTGGTCCATTCATCATGAAATTTACACGCAATGTAAAAAACAACAGGTATTTTCAAATTGTATAAAAAAACTGGAAAACATCAAAAATGGAGATACAAGGCTTTGTTTCCGACAGCAGCGATATACGTGTTAAAGGTTTAGACTTGTCCGAATGCATGTTTTAGAATCTTGATGACAATCCGGTCTTAAAATATCAGCTTAAATCTTTAAAACTGCTTCCAAGACAAATGTAAACAGTGAAGTTGATGCCTAAACAAAATGCTCCACTGCTCAGCATACTTGCTGTCGGAACATCTCTAAAATGGTAACTTAACAGGAGAAGGAAAAATATACTTTACTGTTAATGTAAGTCAATGGAACCAGACTTTTTTCCAAGTCATTTTGGGTCATTTCTCTTGGTCTATTCATGATGAAATTTATACACAATATAAAGGGCAACAGATATTTTTGAATTATGTCAAAAACTGAAAAATAACAAAAATGGAGATACGAGGTTTTGCTCACACAGCAGTGATACGCATAACTTCTTGAAGCCTGTTGGAAACACATTTCAGGTGGCTCCTCTTGAAGCTACCAAAGTGGGCTCACTCTGAAGAGTCCAAAACAGATCATTTATTAACATTTTCCGGCCACTGCATGTGTCATTGATTAGCTTTGAAGGCCTCACTATTGTTCTAAAAAGTGGAAAATAGTAAAACTAAGCAAAACCCTTCTTTGAGTTGGGCCTAGACTTTTGACTCTTGCTATTTATCAGGAAAAAAGAGAAGAAAATCCAATTGCATGCTGTTCTCTATCACATACAGAACTATGTACACGGATCCTCATGTTTGTGTGTCAGTGATGGCACACCGCCTCAGTGCGTTGGATCCTACACAACACCCAGGTGAATAAACACCCCGGATTGATGATTTCATTTCACACTGACAAGCGTTTCTCACCGAGAAAGTGAGAGCCTAATTGCGGTCGTTCTACAGAAATAGATGTTATTCTCACACAAAAACAGGAAACCAAGTGTCTTAATGGAGTTTATCAGCACTGGAGAAGGAACAGACTCATTTTGTCTTGAGCACTATAGCACTGTTGAGTTTTAAGACTATTGCATACGCTCAATAAAGCAATACACTGAACATACTTGATTCAAATGTGCACATCATCTCCACATAAACAAAACGCACTATATCAACACAGTGGAACGCAAACCGAAAGACAAAACTGTATTGACATTAACAGATTTAACATGGAGCTCTTGTACACATTTATATCAATTAAATTCAGTTTAATGTGTTATAAAGTTTTCATCATGTTATTCCACCTCACTAATCTTTCATCCCACCTTCAGTATCAAATGGTCAGCTGGCCAAATTCTAATCCCCAATGGAATGGACATCTTAGTTAACCCTCTATTGCATGAATTATTACTTAAACTTGATAAAAAGGTGTTTTTGTTATTTAAAATTGCTTATATATAGTGTGACATTTGATACATTGTTGCCAAGTGGCAACAATACACAATTGTAGCACATCACTATAAAATTTAAAAATACATAAACCATTAAATCTAAATTTTTATTAAAAACAAGACGAAACAAACCCAACTCATACTTATTTACAAATATTGAAAATGAATACAATTTCATTTGGTATTTGGGATGTATGGTAATAACAACATCATAATAAGAATTCCTGGTCATGTGATGTGATAAAGTGTCACGATTGGCCCCTCCCAGTCCATGTGTTCATGTTTTGGTTTAGCCCATGTGTGTTTTTGTTTTGGTATCCGTAGCCCTGCCCCTTGTTTCATGACTCCGCCCCTGATTGTTTTCACCTGTCCCTTGTTTTCCCTGTGTATTTAAGCCCTGTGTTTGCCCCTTGTGTTGGCTGGTCTTTGTATTGGTCTATGTTTGCTTTGTTTGAATCTGTGTTGTTGGTTGTATTCTGGTTTATGTCATGTCTGCCCCACGATCTCTCCGTATTGGCTCTATGACTTTGGGCCGTCTTGACCATGACCCTGGATTTGCCCTCAATAAAAGTCGCTTACCTCCACACGTGTCCGCTACCTCGCTCCTCGTTACATAAAGTATGTGTCCTTTCAAAGTAAAAGACCCTTCTTCCACAATAAAATAGGTAAACACAGATTTGATATTACTACCTATTAGCAAAATTAAGATAAAGTAATTGTTGCCATATGGCAACGCCGTGCAGTAGAGGGTTAACATCTACAAATTCAGACTAGGTGACTATATCTCACTGTAATGCGCATTCTCTTACAGCATCATCCTGTTTTTCCTCACTGTTGCTTATTTTTCAGCATATTTTTTTTAACATAAAACAGTTATTTGGTCATGAGTATTTCCATTGTACCTGCTAAGATTTATAGTCGGCCCAACCCGGCAAAGCTGTATGTGTGCTTCCTATAGGGGTCCTGTTCCACTGGGCTTACTAAGTGTGTTTTGTTTTAATATTCGATCTCATGCACACAGGGTCCCACTGAGAGCAAAACCTCAGTCTCAGTCCATGCCTCCATATTAATATCCATTAAATGAAATATATAAATAAAAAAATAAACAATCTCTGCTTTTTTCCCATGATAGGAAGCTGCTGTTGCTCACGGCAGGCTGTTCTCACCGCTGTAGCCTGGCAACAGGTCTGTGTAATCACCCACGCATGCACATGAGTATAAACACACACACACACACACACACACACGCACACGTACACGCACACACACACATATATACACATTCCCATACATAGCCAGAAACAAAACAAGGTTTTAAACTGCACTCCATCTCTTCTCCTCTGGAGTGCCAAAGGTAATAAATTAACTGCAGAGGAAAAGCTTCACTTTCCTCGCCTGCTCTCTCTAGGTTTGTGTATTTTGGATGACTGGTTTGTTGTACATTGGGTGCAAACTATTAGAGGATGCATGATACCATTCTTTTCTTCTGCTACGGCTCACATCTAAAACCAGTCTGGCGTTTTTGCTTTAAGGTTAACATCAACAGAGCATTTTCATCATATACACTCTTAGACTCTTAACTGTACTGGATTGCTACCCCACACTTCACTGAGGTTGTACCCTTAAGTCGCTTAGGTGGTACCCTTAACCCCTTAAATGGCAATGTCCCACCAGCAGGCTCAAAGTTTTATAGCACACTTCTATGACCAGTCTGCAGTATCTGTAGTTACTGAATAATAAGCCTTCGTATGTGATAAGCTTAAGATTTTAAGGGGTTAAGCCACTTGGTTGAACCTCTTAAGTGACTCAGGTGGGAGCCCTCAAGGCACTAGGGTTGTATCTGCAAGTTATCAGGGCTGTACTCTGTACCTTGCTGGCACCCTCAGTTGCTGGGGATTGTTCAAATCAACAGGGTTGTATTTTTTAAGTCACTGGGCCTCAAATCAAATCACTGTGATGGTACCCCTCAAGTCAGTGAGACTGTACCCTTCAAGACACTGGGGAGTTACCCCAGAAATCACTGGGGTTACATTAATGTATGTTGAAGTTAAGAATATTTTTTTTCTACTTCTCTGATAAAGTTACTATTTCAGAGATGACTATACCTCCACATTTTTGTAGACACCTGTTCATCCAACATGAAATCAAGATTATTAATGGGGTGTTTGTAACCACCTCTACTCTTTTGTGAAGGCTTTACACAGATGTTAGAAACATTGCTAAGAGAATTTAATTGCATTCATCCTTGAGAATTTCTTAGGTCAGGTATGTGATGCTGGATTACAAACACCACTTTGACTCATTCCAAAAGTATTGGATGAAGCATGATCCCTCCAGAGATGCTCCAGCATTACCTCTATGCCCGCTTTATACCCCTCAGGCTCGACTTCTATGTTGGCACGGCTCTTCACAGTGAACTTAGACTCATATGGGACTGTTCCAGATTGTCCCACTGTAATGGCAAGGCTTGTCTTTGGAGACTGCACATGCAAGTAAATGCCTTTGTAAGCAGTGGTTGCAATGTAAATTAGCTGAATTCACTAATTAGAAGGGCTATATGGAAACTTTTGGACACACAACAGCTATGTCTCAATTCAGGGGCTGCATCCTTCAAAGGACATGGTGTATGAAGGCGCATGCATTGAAGGCTGCGTAGACCCACAAAGGCTGAACTGAAATGAGATGGTCTGCTCAACGGCGGATTTTCTGTTTGTGCCACAGAAAAACCGTTCCCGCCCTTACCACTGCATCACGAAACGCCGCTCTAGATAAGTTCTTTTGAAGTTCTTTACAGATGGAGCCTGAAACTTTGACTTTTTTATCTCTTTATTTATTAGAGCAGGAGATGTTTCACCACCAGCTACTGATTAGATTGGGTTTCTTTAACTTTCATACTGTTTGCCTTATTCACCTCATTTTAAACCCAATACTTATATTTAAAAGTGCCTCTTCAGCCGCCGTTCGCTCCTCTGCTGACGCCGCCACGTTCTCGAATCCTCGCCAGCATGCTGAACCTCGGGACATGCTGGCTAGTGAAGGATCCACCCGTTGGATCCTTCGCTGCCATGAAAAAGAAGATCATATTTCTTTGCATACGAATGAGCCTTTGAAAAGGGACAGCCTAGTCGTGCCGCTGTGACGCAATCAGCCTTCAAATGCAGCCTCAGAAGGACACAGCCCCTGAATTGGGACACAGCTAATGTATGCTTGACCTCATGTCCTGACAAGGTATCAAACCAAACATGTAAACAGAGATTCTCTAAAGTTACAGTCACTAAAGTTACAGTCACACACACGTCTTCTTCTCTCTGTCAGTCCTCTTCTTCTCCCACGTTAAGCCAACACCGCAGCTGACTTTACCCCTGATAGACACACAGCAGTCACACAGTCACACACACCACCTGTATTCATGTTAATATGACCTTTGGAAAGCTGCAGCAGTCTGCTGAACAATCCAAATGACAGTTCTGTTGAGTTTCTGGGCTCACATCAAACCTTTAGGAAATATAGCAGAGAATAATGTTGCAGTATGTATTCATACAAATGTGCTGGCACTAACTTGGTAAGATAACTTCCAGCATGTTCGCTCAGTGTGCGTGTGAGGAGCTGTCACCAAAGCAGGAGCAGTCACACACTGGCACACAGATACAATTCTGACAGCGTGGAGGAACATGCATGTTCATGCACGCGATGATCGATCAAAGGACTGCACGTTTTTAAAATGAAGACTTAAGCTCTGCAGTGTACATATTTGCTTTACTCATTAATTTTTGCTTTTCACAGCCTGTAATGAGTTTTGGCACACATAGCTTTTCTAGATGTTTTCATGAAATGCATAGAAAGCCAGCCTGACTGACATCCCGCTGATAACTAGCACCTTTTCTTGTTTATGTAATCGCTTGCGCCACTAGGCCACTCATTACATGCACTCGTTGTTTAAATTAAATTAAATTAAATGACCCTTATTAGTCCCACAATGGGGAAATTTCACCTCCGCATTTAACCCATCCGTGAAGTGAAACACCACATACACACTAGTGAGCACACACACACTAGGGGGCAGTGAGCACACTTGCCCGGAGCGGTGGGCAGCCCAATCCGCAGCGCCCGGGGAGCAGTTGGGGGTTAGGTGTCTTGCTCAAGGACACCTCAGTCATGTTCTGTCGGCTCTGGGGATCGAACCGGCGACCTTCCGGTCACGAGGCTGGATCCCTAACCTCCAGCCCATGATTATCAGCACATGATAATAATAATACACACTGAACTGGTGAACACAAATCATGTAAGCATTACAAAAACCTGCATTCACTAACTAACCTTTAGCATGAGAATAGCATGTTACACAACACAGGTTTAATGAAAAAAATTTTTTTAATAAGACGTGATAAACAAAAAATAAAAGCACAACAGCATTCTGAGTAGTTCCACTGTGACTTTCAGTTGTTTATTTGAGTTTAAGAAGGATAATTGAGATCTTACAATCACTCATCTGTCAAAAAATCACTGTTAGTCTAAAACTAAAGCTGCACTATGTGAGATTTTTTAGTTGAAACAGAAAGAAGTAGCATTACTGAGCATTTACCAAATATGCTAAAAATGTGGTGTGCGTGAGTCTGCAAAGCCTAAAAAATCAATACACACAGGCTCAAACAGATGTGGCCCCGTGTTTAGGTCTCAAATGCATAACAATCTACAGATTAAGATATGATAGATAATTCAGTCACATCCTCAGAGGACAGAACATTCACCAAGTTCGCCAAGTTCTTGTACAAAATGTTCTTCCGCGTGTTTCATGCAGTTACACATTTCCACCACAGAGGTCTCCACATCATCAAAACGTACAAAGTACAGCTTTAAATTCTACAAGGTTAAATACAAACATCACTGCTTTCAGAGCAAAACATATATCCATTTCTGTTGTTTTTCAGCTTTTACCATATTTTGAAAATACCTGTTGCCCTTTAGTTTATATGTAAATTTCATGATGAATGGACTAAAAGAAATGTCCCAAAATTACTTAGGAAAGATTCTGGTTCCATTGACTTACATTAAAATTAAAGTATGTTTTTCCTTTCTCCTGTAAAGTTACCATTTTGGAGATGCAAGTTTTTGCTCTGACCGCAGTGATATGCTACAATGAGACAACCCAGGTTGCGTTGTATTATGTGTATGTGTCCCCATCTCTGTATGTAACCCAATGGGACACTCCAGGCTGTTTAACAGCTGTATACAAACATATATACATGTATCAGTATGTGTGTGTATATATGTATGTGAGTGTGGCTGTGTGTGTGTGTGTGTGTTAGTGCTGTAGGCTGTGTTTAATAGCTGGCCTGGCTGTATAGTGTGTGTGATGATGGATGGCACTGTGTGTCCATCATTAAGCAGCTTGCTGCCCAGGGCAGCCCACTAACATACACACACACACACACACACACACACACACATACACACACACACACACACACAGACAGACACACACAGACACACATTTCAAGGGCGATTTCCCCACACATGCTGAGGGTTTTATGTGTGTGGACACAGAAGTGTGTGTACGAAGCTGTAGTAATACATTAGGCTTGCTGCACTAAAACCTATGGAACAGTCCAGCACCTTCACCTGCCCATATCATTACTGACCAGCAGGTCAGCTCATAGCCTACAGAATCCTCAGCTGCTCATCCACTCTATACATATGAAGCCTCGCAGACAAAAAGGGCTCATATAAGATCAGTTCCTGCCTTTATTAGCCTAATGAATATGATTATGGGCATTGGGGGAAGCATCCTTCCACAGAGATGCACCGGACCTGCGATAATCACAGCACCGGCTGTTTTCTTCCGATAAACTCAAGCACCCAGTCGATAAGATCCAGACGTTTCACCTGCAATCTTCCATCAGCTGTCTTCACAAGCACATAATGGAATAAAAGAGAGGTGCTTTCAGAAACTGCTTTAGCACACAGTACGCATCTCTACTGCAATACCACAGCAGGGGGCAGCATCGCTTACAAAAGGCAGAAGGAAAACAATCACATATATTTGTAATATATACGCAGTTACTGCCCCTTTTTCACTGCCAGTTACAGCTCTTTCCTCCCAACAAAAGCTGTTGCCAAAGGAGTCACTGACATTATGTTCCCCTTCAATGAGACATTAACATTCACACAAGTCACTACCCAAACACACCTCAGCTGCCCTGCTGTTCTATCTATCTCTAAAGTAAAGTAAAGTAACATGATCCACTTGCATGAGAAAAAAAAGTGAAAAAACAAGTTTCCAAAACTGGAGTTTAAAAAATGGAAAGATTAAAAGATTAAGAGAAACTGGGATCAACTGTGCATGACCCGTCAGACTACCATCAGCACTTAAAGCTTTCTTTATCTTTGAGAGAGAGGAGAAAATCAAGCTGCTTCAGATCTGAAAACATCCACAGGTGTTTCTGTCCATCCTTCCACTGTGAGAAGACAGCTCAGCGCTATGGCTCTGAAAGGATGTGTAGCTGTCAGACCTTCCTGAGAAATGGACGTTTGCGCTAGAAAACTGAAACATGTTTTACAGACTGTTTTTACAGACTCTTAATTTGAAAGTGGGATGACTTGGAAATGTCTTTGTTTTCCAAGTCCTTTTGGGCCGTTTCTTTTGGTCCATTCTTCATGAAATGTACACACAGTTTTAAGAACAACAGGTATTTTCAAATTATGAAAACGGCAAAAATGGAGATATGAGGTTTTCTTCCGACAGCAGCGATATACAATGTTGTATAAGTATCATGGCATAATATGGTCGCCACTTTACATCAGTGTAGACTTTGTTTGTGTATTATTTTGAATTGTTTGTGTGTATGTTTAGATGTTCTGGTCTGCTGGGACTGGCTGCTTGAGTGGTGCTGCTATCTCAGCTACGAAGCCTACCAGGCTGACTGGGACTGTTCCCTGTAGCTAAGGACTCTTTCTGGGCTATGAAACTTCCCAGTCTGGCTGCTAAGGTACAAAACAGCTGCGAGCCTGCCTTGGCTGGTGGCTGGAGCTTCAATAAACCCCAGCTCCGAGGCCTTTCAGGCCAGATAAGTGAGTCTGTCCTGTGGTCTGGAGAGATTTCCCCCCTTGCCAGTTGAGGAACTGTGTGTATGTGTTAGGGTACAGATGTGGGTTGATTTGTCAATAACTGATTGTGAATTTTGTGATTACTGTAACACATTATTGGGTTTGACAAAGGCTCTATACAAATGAAACTCATTATATGTATGCTTTTGATGTGTATAAGCAAAGCTGCCCCCACAAAAAAGTAATTTTGTTTCTGGAACATGGTACATTGCCTGGGTCTAGAAAGAAAGAAGAGAGAGAGAGAGAGAGAGAGAGAGAGAGAGAGATAGAGAGAGAGAAAAGGAAGGCAAAAAAGGAAAATCTAACACAGTAAATGAGATTTGATGGTTTATGAAGGAGCAGAAATTTGATGGCGGGGAATATATGTGTCAGTCTAAATTTATATCAGAAAAAGTGAAAAGAACGAGAGAAGGAAAGCAGACGTCTTGAGGGGATTTAGGAAAGTTTCCGACGTTTTTGACTGTTAATTCTGAAGCGAGAATTATGCAGACATGAAAAGATCCTTTCTCTTTTCTCTGTGTCTCCGAGCTCTCGCTCTGACACACACACACACACACACACACACACACACACACACACACACACACACAGATCCCGACGGGCATCTGCCACGGGGAATAGAGATCGCTCTTAAACAAATGGAGGGGTTTGCAGGAGTGTTTGGAGCGGGTGGCTGCGGCCTCCTGTGTCGTAATAGGAAATTAATTGAGGACATCAATATGGCATTAATCATTAAAGCACTGATGCTGAGATGGCACTTTGCTGAGCACAACTCACACTCACACTCACTCACATTAAAAGTTTGCCAGACACTCCACAGAGACCAAGACATAGGGGGTGTGTATTTGCGAGAAAGTGAATGTGCATGAATAAGACAGAAAAACACTGGTGTGATTCATATCCGCCTTTGATGTACTGATAGATGATTTTTGTTATAGTGTATACATTGTGTGTCTCAGGGTGCAGTTGTTTTCTCTTCTCTGTGTTGTGGCTTCAATTACAAACTGACTTGTTTTCATCTAGAGGTAAAAGCGCAATTCTGGGCCAAGCTTCAAGTATATCATCCAAACACAGCCAGTTCAATTTTAGAAATCACAGTAATTGCCTGTGATGACGAAAGCATGGTGTAATTTTGAATTCAAGAGGAATTTCATCAAAGTTTCAAAATTTCTGCATAGTCCAAAATATATATAAGCAAAATCATCCAGAGTTGTTTGATGTTGAATGTATCATTTTACAGGAACTTACCTCTAATACCTCTAAAAGGTATTAGACAGGAACTGTCCACTTATTTAAAGGGTAACTTTAACACTGCACTACTGTGTAGGTGTTATATAGGTACAGTGTAATTGCAGAATAATATTCCTCAATGTGATCTGATAAGGTCACCTTGTTGCAACACAGTTATTCCACAGTAATTATGTAAAACAAATGTACTGTTATGAAAACATACTTCCTTTAACACTGTAATTACATGAGGAAAACTGAAGGTGACACATGTGTAATTATGCAGGCTGTATGTCTGTAATCCATTTGTAACAGTGACTAAGTCATCAGTAGTTACACTACTGTCGCATATGTTATTCAAATGTAACTACACAGTTATTAGAGACACTTATGAAGTGGGACGAAATCAAAAGCCTGTGGAGACTATGCGTTTGACAGGCTATTTCACCTGCATTCACTGCTAACAGGTGAGGCTCATAGCCCTACAATCTCCAAACACTGGTAGTAAAATGAGTCATACTGAAGAGCTCAGTGACTTTCACCATGGCACTTAATGGACCCTGGGGCAGTGGAAATGCATTCTCTGGAGTTATGAATCATAATTGTTTGATTTTTAAGCTACAGTATGTAATGTTCTCAACATTCTGGAGCAGGGCTTATTAATGTTGGGGTCATGACTACCTTAAGGGGCCTGACATGATTCCAGATGTGTGCTATAAAGATTTATGTACTCCTCCCAGAACACAGAGAAAACAATTTTGATGAGTGGCTGGTGAAACATCCATGTCACTGGACTGGGAAAGAAGGCCAGAACACGTTCGGGAGGAATTTGAATGCTGACTGCAAGCCAGGCTTTACTAGCCAACATCAGTGTCCAGTAAGGGTGCCTACAGATGAGACAATGCAAGGACAGAGCAGCAGACACATAGGCATGCAGATCTTGTCCACCTAGCAGACGTGAAATGCATTGGAGATTGTCCAGTTCAAGTGGGAAACAAAACATAACACTAACCCCAAAAGTCAAAAAAACCCCAATGACATTTACTTTTTACTGTAATTTTCACATGTTGTGAGTCGAACATGTGAGATAGGACAGTAACATCACATATCAGCTTGATTTTAGCAACAGGGAACACAAGTAAACACTTCTTCGAGGGCCCCTATACTTAAGAAAGTCCTTTTCCAATGAATATGACAGTATTTTAACTGACATGGCGATTTGCAGAGACGAATATAACCTGAGGTCATTTCTACAGCTGGTTTAATGGAAGACAAAAGGCATCTGAATCTTGATGAAAGGCACCAGACTGTAAAATTGACTGACATGGCACATTCAGACGGGACTAAAATCAGAGAAATCGCTGTAAAAATTACATTACCCCACCTCCCCATGCAAACTAACCCCATCCGAATAGGGCTTCAGACTAAACTTTAACCCCAGTGGTGTTCCACCATTAAAATGCTATAGTCTGAGGCTTAATCTGGGCCTGGGCAACCAGCCCTTTGTGTGGAAAGTCTATGATGCAAATCAGGTGTCAAATGTCCACTATCTGTGCTAGTGAGCGTTAGATTTTATACACAGTGAGGATATTAGAGTGCAAAGAGTGTTATTATGAAAGTGTGTTTATCTGATGTGGTGTGTATTTGTGGGCAGTTTAGATTTCACAGTTCAGACAAATTGAACGAAAATCTGTTTAGGGGCGTCTGCATTCAGACACAATCTCTCTCTCTCTCTGTCTGTCTCTCTCTCTCTCTCTATTTCTGTCTTTATCTCTCTCTCTCAATCTCTCCCTTTTCTCTCATGATGTATTACTGGTGTAAACAAATTAGTCTGTGGACTGCAGACAGTTACGAATGGAGACCCTCTCTCTCTCTCCCTCTCTCTCTCTTTCTCTCTCTCTCTCTCACACACACACACACACACACACACACACACACACACACACACACACACACACACACACACACACACACACACACACACACACACACATAAACATAAAGAATTAGAGATTGATGTTTGTTTCTCTGTCTCTTCATTAGTCTACTTGAAGATTAGTCCCTTATCAAGAGACAGATGTATGTGTGTGTGTGTTTGTGTGTGTGTGTGTGTGTGTGTGTGTGTGTGTGTGTGTGTATGTGCCTGTGTGTGTGCTGAATCTGAATTTGTGACAATAAAGGCGATGGTATTATCAGAGGTGGACAGCTTCAAAAGCTCTTTGATGTGTCCCCCAGAGGTCGAGGAGGGGCAGTTTGGGACCTCCAAAGAGAAAGCACACTCAACAAGTCACAGAGGTCAACCATCACTCACACAGCCCAACACAGTGTGTTTAGTTTTCCCTATATACATATATATATACAGTATATGACCCGTCTAGGGTGTATCCTGCCTTCCGCCCGATGACCCTGAGGGAGAAATGGCTTAGAAAATGTGTGTGTGCGTGTGTGTGTGTGGGTGTGTGTGTGTGTGTGTGTGTATATATGTATATATATAAAGCTGAGGGAACTTAAGACATATGACTTTTACAGTCACAAAATTCATGACTTAAAACTCGACTCAAGGAAATCGAGAAAGACTTGGGACTTGACTTGGACTTCAACACCAGTGACTCGGACTCTGACTTGGACTTCAGCGTCATGACTCAAAAAGACTCGAGAGTTGAAGAATCGTGGAGAGTCCGACCGCAGACGGGACTCTGTACAGTTTTTTGTGTGTGAATTAATTTGTTATGTGCTTTAAATTGAATAAACAGCAACATTGTCAGATATCCGTTACTGTGTTTATGCTCGGCTTATTTCATTTCAGGAGACAAGAGAAGCGTCAGAGCTTAAGTTCAATTCCTTAAGATGGAAACAAGCGAAGCATCAACTGCATCAATGCACCCCCGCTCTGTGCTTAAGCTCCAGTCTTATTGATGAAACTTATCAGGCAAACTGACCATTTTCCTCATGGTAGAAGGACAAAGGAAACAGCTCACTCTATTTGTTTGCAGCTTCAGCAGATAAAACGGGCGCAACATTCACTTCATGTTGGAATTTGTTGGAACGGAAAATTGAAATGAGAAGCTGCTGATTAGAATCAGAATCAGAATCAGAATCCTTTATTGATCCCAGAGGGAAATTGCAGAATGAAGAAAAGACGTAGGTTTGTTTTAATCCTCTGTGCTCAATGTTCCCAAAAATCTTTAAAAAATATTCAAATATAAAGTTTTTTTTAATTAAATGAAGTTCAGTAGTACTTCTTGTGTATGTAGCTGCTCTACTCTTTGTGTATACAGCACGTCTGTCATGATTATCTGTGTACCATGGATTTCGTATTTTAGTTGAAAGAGTAAATTGCTAACATGTGGTCATTAAAAGGCTACAGTAATTTTATCATTATTCAGTGCTTTGGCTTTAAATCAGCCCAAGAATGAAGACTGACTCGTTCAGGAACTGAAGATTAACTGGGACTCAACTTGAGCCTCATCTTCACTGACTTGGGAATGGAGACTCAACTATCTTGACTCAGGACTTGTGTGAAGACCTGAGACTTACTTGTTGACTGCAACTTGTTCCCACCTATATGTATTTACACACACATCTCTGCCCTTTACACTGCCTTTCTATAAATGATGAATGGAACAATAGAGGTGGTACAGAAGTTACATGAACAATTAAGAATGTGTTTCTCTCTCCTGTCGTTGTGGAGATGTTTTGTCCCGACAATGACGTGTAGTTAGTGCTGATATAATTACATGACACGCGATTTAAATACAATAACATAATTGCATGATTAAATTCACAGTTATAAATGAATTGCATTTACATTCTGTATCAACAAGAAGACTGTAAGTCATAATAAAATGTCTGCTATATCCCAACACTAATGTGGTATGGACTGAAAGTTTAAAGCTCTCTGTGTTTAAAATTTCTGTGTTTTAATGAATTACGAGGGAGAAATGATTCGCACAAAATTGTTGTGCTTTTTTGTCTCTGACTAAAACTGACATATTAGGGTAATCCATAAACAGGAGAGCAAGTGGTGTCCATCTCACCATGAAATGTCCCCTAAATGACCTTCAGTATAAGCTCCAGTGAATGGATGAGTAAAATTCTCAGAGATCAGAGAGAACCACCACTGAGAACACAAGGGGGTAGAACTGTGTGCGTGTTCTTATTCTGTCCTTCACTGTCTGACCAAATCTCCTCAGACTCTCTTACTCCAACACACACACATTTTGTTTTATTCTGTCCATATATGTTCTGCAAATAACCAGTGATTAAAATAAAATGTGCATAAGTGTGTTCTCTGTCTCTACGTGTTTCATACGTAGAGAATTTTCACTCATTTATAGCATTTTTATGTACTTTTACATAAAAACTTTTGCATAAAACTGTATATTATTTTGATGAACAATCTCTATTGCATTTAGGAGACACTGAGTTACCTAAAAGCCACATGTCTCTCTTTAATAAAAATAATGATCTTCTAGTTTATGCAGTCACACAGCTCTCCTTAACAGGAACTGTGTTTCTGTGTGTTAACTATGGGAATTTATATAGAACTGACACGGCGTTCTCGGCCTCTGCCTTATAACGCCATGACTCTGGGACGCTTCATAACAGGATTATATTTGGAGCAAATGTACGTCACATTACTTTAAAGGGCCATTAAACGTAATACAATACAATGCACTTCATAAAACACCTTGTGTCGTCTCAGGATTACGGCTCATAAGCCGTTCAGAAACACTCAAATACTGTTTTAGACGTTATTTAATGCTTATGTTATGAAGTCCATATGAAGGTAGAAAATGATGCATTACTGAAAAATGACATTGGAGATAGAAAGAGAGCAATAGAAAGAGCGAGAAAGAGACAAACAGAGGGAGAGAAAGAGCGTGAGGGAGAATAGAGAGAGTTACAGACTGGCAAAAAGAAACTGTGAGAAAAACACTAAAAGAGAGAGAGAGAGAGAGAGAGAGAGAGAGAGAGAGAAGCAAACAGACAGACAGTGAGAAAGAGGTGAGAGAGAGAGAGAGAGAGAGAGAGAAAGAGAAAGAGAGAGAGAGAGAGAGAGAGAGAGAGAGAGAGAGAGAGAGAGAGAAAGGGAGCAAAGCAAAACGGAGACAGTGAGAAAGAGGTGAGGGAGAAAGTCAGACAGAGAGAGGGAGACAGAGAGAGAGAGAGAGAGAGAGAGAGAGAGAGAAGCAAACAGAGAGACTGTGAGAAAGAGGTGAGGGAGAAGAGAGAGAGAGAAAGAGAGAGAGAGAGAGAGAGAGAGAGAAAGGGAGCAAAGCAAAACAGAGATGGTGAGAAAGGTGAGGGAGAAAGAGAGAGAGAGAAAGGGAGAGAAGCAAACAGAGAGACAGTGAGAAAGAGGTGAGAGAGAGAGTGAGAAAGAGCGAGAGAAAGGAAGAGAGAGGGGGATGAGGTAGAGAAGAGCAGTGTGTTTTGGTGTGTGGACACAGGGGAAAGGCTGGAAAACAAAGCGCTTACTGGTCTAAAAGAGAAGCCGGGGTGCGTGACAGCCTTTTAATTGCTTCATTACCGTAATTAATTTGCTCTCTTTTCAATTAGCGCTGGGGCCATTGTGATGTTTTTCTGCTATTTTTCTCCTCCTCCCCTTACCCCTTTTCTGTCTCTCTCTCTTTCCCTTTCTTTCTCTCACTGTTTCTGTCTCTCTTCCACTTCTTGTCTCTCTTGTCTAACTCCTTTTTCCCTCTTTCAGTCCTCTCTCTCCTGTCTCTCTTTCCCTTTCTTTCTCACTGTTTCTGTCTGTCTCTTACTCTGTCTCTCTTGTTCTTTGCTGCTTTATTTATCTTTCTCCTCCTTGTTTATTTTGTCTCTTTTGTTTATGTGCTTTATGCCCTTAGCCAAACACAGTTAAAGCAGCCACAGATCCAAAATTACATGCATGCGTAGAGAACCACTTTGTGTAGTTACCATGACAACAAGCATCATGTGAGTCCAGTCAGAGTGAGATGAGCAGCAGTGAGCAGTGCTTGTGTTTTAATGACTAAAAAGTTGTCCGACTCAGGAAAACGTCCTTCACATGTCCTTATTAAAGAAGGCAGAGAAGAAGATGTCGTGTTCTGTCCGTCTTTTAAAGATCAGAGCATAAACTTCGTCTCCTCTGCAGACCAGTTTCTGCTACGCCATGTTCAATGGTATAAACTTTTACTATGATGGGACGCACATGCAGAACGTACTTAAACTTTCCAATAGGGAATGTAATCAGATACAGGCGTTTACACAGATATTATTTTTGTATTTATCAAGTTATTTACAGGATTACCCACCCCGTTCAACCAGATAGAAACGGTATTCCGAAAAGCCTCAATCTGACTAGTCTATCCTGATTGAGATGTTTATCAGGCTGCATGTAAACGTGACAAATGTCTCATATAAATCCCTGTTTTTTACAATAATGAAAACTTGATATGGAAAGTTATATCATATGTTTGGTTGTTTTTCAAATGAATGTGACACTGTCTTAAAATGATTGCAGCATTTATTTGGTAGGATTTCCCGTGCTGTGGTGATGTGTCACAGGGGAAGTTACTGGGAACTGCAGGCGGTCAGTACTGCACCAGAAGGGGCACCCAAGAACAACAAATCTTGTGGAACCCACGCTGACCCACCTCACTGAAACTTAACTTGCAAAACAACAGAGATCATGTAGTTCATATACACACCAAGAAAGCACTTGTACAGTCTGGACTATATTAAAGAAACTTCTTAATTCTGAAATCTGAAATCTTATCTGTTTAGTCATCATGACAATTTTTGTGAGGACTGAATTTAGGACAGGTTATTACAGAACAACATTTCCTGAGGTCATGATCTTATCTTTAACTCCAGATAAGAAAACATTACTGCAGAAATATCCTAACTAGACTAAATCTCCTAAATACTGTCCTAACTTAGATAAACCCCAGAGCCATCTCAGCTTCAGTTTAACAGTCTGTTTCTATTGTTTAATGAAATGACAGGCAGCACAGTTCACTATAACCAGCCTAATGACATTATATTTTTCTACACTGAAAATAGTGCTTTGACATGAACGTGTGTCTATTAAGGGGAGTAACGTTAGTGCTCTTGGCTAAAGCGACTGGGAAACTGAAACTGAGAGCGACGACACTCTGATAAACAGCACAAAGCGCTGTCACAGTATTATTAACTTCCAGTTTATGGCGCTTTCGTTTTGTTTGATCTTTTTTGTAGCTACATCAGTAACGATAGCTAATGTTAGCTGTCTGGCTAACTAGCTTGATTACTTTGATTACGTGTTTACGTTTCAGCTGTCTCTGTATGGATGGTTGCTAGGCAACAGACATGACAGTTGACTGCTGATTTTGATTGAGTTAGTCAAGATTTCTTAACCTGAGATAAAACAAGACCAGATTTACTTCTGTACTATGAATTTGTTATGAGTCTTATTTTGACCTGTCAGATCTCAAGTTGAGACAAAAAGATAGAAAGTTTCTGTACTAAAGCCCTCTGATAGCAAAAGGGGAAAGGGCTCAAGCCCTGCCCCCCAGGGTCTATCTATGCCTGTGCCTGCTGTTTACACAAAAAAATTTCCAGGTTTAATAGCCTGTGTTAGTTTGTGCCCTCCTTTCTCCAACATCGTAACATCAGGCTTGTGGACCCCTGCTCTAAAGTGTTAAGGGGACAAGTAGTGAGAGAGTAGAGCTCTAATGACTGATCTGGGCAGCTCTGACTGAGAGGTCGAAAGTCTGTGCTTACGACACACACACACCTGGCACCAGCACTGACCACACCCGTCTGCAGGCCATTCTCAGGAGGACTTGCATGACCAACTATGTGTATGTGTGAGTGTTTCCACCTCCACAGTGGTTGAAGACACTGTAAGATTTGTCCTTGAGAAAGAATGCTACAGAGGCTACAGAGGGCACACACACACACACACCCACCCACACACACACACACACACACACACACACACATAGGGCTCAGCACTGGAATGGTTTGTTCCTACACACTACTAGTCACTTTGAAAAGAAAGTTTTTGAAAATAACTCCAGCAATCCCAGGGTGTTTGGAAGGATTTGTGCAAATGCAACTTTTCCTACTCAGAAACCCACCAACGTTTCAGACATTGGCTCTGAGTTCTGCATTTGGGAAAGTGTTTTTATTATTATTTACACAAATGCAAGTGTATTTCTGCAGTTAAGCTTCCTGGAACTCTGAGGATTTAAAACACAATCTCACAGCAGATGTTATCAAATAAACCTCTACAAAACAAGAATCTCTAAATCTAGCTAAACAATCTAACACCCACTTATATACATACAAGGTTTTGCTGGAGATGTAAAGATAAAAGGTTCTGCTGTTGATG